>NW_026529442.1:0-212138 GCF_028500815.1 Rissa tridactyla | reverse complement strand
TGGCTCTTTGGGCGGGGGACCCATCTCCAGCCGTATGGCCATTTTTGTGCCTGGCGCGGCGCCAAGTGGGAAAGGGTGGTTTTGAGGCTGAAGGCAGCAGGAAAGCCCGCAGCCCCCAGGTCTGTGGGGCTACGCAAGCGGTTCCCAAAGAGCTTTAGAACAAGGCATAGTTTTCCCTGCTGGCTCTTTGGGCGGGGGACCCATCTCCAGCCGTATGGCCATTTTTGTGCCTGGCCCGGCGCCAAGCGGGAAACGGTGGCTTTGAGGCTGAAGGCAGCAGCAAAGCCCACACCCCCAGGTCTGTGGGGCTACGCAAGCGGTTCCCAAAGAGCTTTAGAAAAAGGCATAGTTTTCCCTGCTGGCTCTTTGGGCGGGGGGACCCATCTCCAGCCGTATGGCCATTTTTGTGCTTGGCGCGGCGCCAAGTGGGAAAGGGTGGTTTTGACGCTGAAGGCAGCAGGAAAGCCCGCAGCCCCCCAGGTCTGTGCGGCTACGCAAGCGGTTCCCAAAGAGCTTTAGAACAAGGCATAGTTTTCCCTGCTGGCTCTTTGGGCGGGGGACCCATCTCCAGCCGTATGGCCATTTTTGTGCCTGGCGCGGCGCCAAGTGGGAAAGGGTGGCTTTGAGGCTGAAGGCAGCAGGAAAGCTGCAGCCCCCAGGTCTCTGGGGCTACGCAAGCAGTTCCCAAAGAGCTTTAGAACAAGGCATAATTTTCCCTGCTGGCTCTCTGGGCGGGGGACCCATCTCCAGCCTTAGGCCGTTTTTGTGCCTGGCGCGGCGCCAAGTGGGAAAGGGTGCTGTCGAGGCTGAAGGCAGCAGCAAAGCCTGCAGCCCCCAGGTCTGTGGGGCTATGCAAGCGGTTCCCAAAGAGCTTTAGAACAAGGCATAGTTTTCCCTGCTGGCTCTTTGGGCGGGGGACCCATCTCCAGTCGTATGGCTATTTCTATGCCTAGCGCGGTGCGTAGTGGGAAAGGGTGGTTTTGAGGCTGAAGGCAGCAGGAAAGCCCGCAGCCCCAGGTCTGTGGGACTACGCAAGCAGTTCCCAAAGAGCTTTAGAACAAGGCATAATTTTCCCTGCTGGCTCTTTGGGCGGGGGGACCCATCTCCAGCCATAGGCCATTTTTGTGCCTGGCGCGGCGCCAAGTGGGAAAGGGTGGTGTGGAGGCTGAATGCAGCAGGAAAGCCCGCAGCCCCCAGGTCTGTGGGGCTACACAAGCGGTTCCCAAAGAGCTTTAGAACAAGGCATAGTTTTCCCTGCTGGCTCTTTGAGCATGGGACCCATCTCCAGCCATAGGCCATTTTTGTGCCTGGCGCGGCGCCAAGTGGGAAAGGGTGGCTTTGAGGCTGAAGGCAGCAGGAAAGCCTGCAGCCCCCAGGTCTCTGGGGCTACGCAAGCAGTTCCCAAAGAGCTTTAGAACAAGGCATAATTTTCCCTGCTGGCTCTCTGTGCGGGGGACCCATCTCCAGCCATAGGCCGTTTTTGTGCCTGGCGCGGCGCCAAGTGGGAAAGGGTGCTGTCGAGGCTGAAGGCAGCAGCAAAGCCTGCAGCCCCCAGGTCTGTGGGGCTATGCAAGCGGTTCCCAAAGAGCTTTAGAACAAGGCATAGTTTTCCCTGCTGGCTCTTTGGGCGGGGGACCCATCTCCAGTCGTATGGCTATTTCTATGCCTAGCGCGGTGCGTAGTGGGAAAGGGTGGTTTTGAGGCTGAAGGCAGCAGGAAAGCCCGCAGCCCCCAGGTCTGTGGGACTACGCAAGCAGTTCCAAAGAGCTTTAGAACAAGGCATAATTTTCCCTGCTGGCTCTTTGGGCGGGGGACCCATCTCCAGCCATAGGCCATTTTTGTGCCTGGCGCGGCGCCAAGTGGGAAAGGGTGGTGTGGAGGCTGAAGGCAGCAGGAAAGCCCGCAGCCCCCAGGTCTGTGGGGCTACGCAAGCGGTTCCCAAAGAGCTTTAGAACAAGGCATAGTTTTCCCTGCTGGCTCTTTGAGCATGGGACCCATCTCCAGCCATAGGCCATTTTTGTGCCTGATGCGGCGCCAAGTGGGAAAGGGTGGCTTTGAGGCTGAAGACAGCAGGAAAGCCTGCAGCCCCCAGGTCTGTGGGGCTACGCAAGCGGTTCCCAAAGAGCTTTAGAACAAGGCATAGTTTTCCCTGCTGGCTCTTTGGGTGGGGGACCCATCTCCAGCCGTATGGCCATTTTTGTGCCTGGCGCGGCGCCAAGTGGGAAAGGGTGGCTTTGAGGCTGAAGGCAGGAGCAAAGCCTGCAGCCCCAAGGTCTGTGGGGCTACGCAAGCGGTTCCCAAAGAGCTTTAGAACAAGTCATAGTTTTCCCAGCTGGCTCTTTGGGCATGGGGACCCATCTCCAGCCGTATGGCCATTTTTGTGCCTGGCGCGGCGCCAAGTGGGAAAGGGTGGTGTCGAGGCTGAAGGCAGCAGGAAAGCCCGCAGCCCCCAGGTCTGTGGGGCTATGCAAGCGGTTCCCAAAGAGCTTTAGAACAAGGCATAGTTTTCCCTGCTGGCTCTTTGGGTGGGGGACCCATCTCCAGACGTATGGCTATTTTTGTGCCTGGCGCGGTGCGTAGTGGCATAGGGTGGTTTTGAGGCTGAAGGCAGCAGGAAAGCCCGCAGCCCCCAGGTCTGTGGGGCCAAGCAAGCGGTTCCAGAGAGCTTTAGAACAAGGCATAGTTTTCCCTGCTGGCTCTTTGGGCGGGGGACCCATCTCCAGCCATATGGCCATTTTTGTGCCTGGCGGGGGTGCGTAGTGGGAAAGGGTGGTTTTGAGGCTGAAGGCAGCAGGAAAGCCCGCAGCCCCCAGGTCTGTGGGGCCAAGCAAGCGGTTCCCAAAGAGCTTTAGAACAAGGCATAGTTTTCCCTGCTGGCTCTTTGGGCATGGGACCCATCTCCAGCCATAGGCCATTTTTGTGCCTGGCGCGGCGCCAAGTGGGAAAGGGTGGCTTTGAGGCTGAAGGCAGCAGCAAAGCCCGCAGCCCCCAGGTCTGTGGGGCTACGCAAGCGGTTCCCAAAGAGCTTTAGAACAAGGCATAGTTTTCCCTGCTGGCTCTTTGGGCGGGGGACCCATCTCCAGCCGTATGGCCATTTTTGTGCCTGATAGGGCGCCAAGTGGGAAAGGGTGGTGTCGAGGCTGAAGACAGCAGGAAAGCCTGCAGCCCCCAGGTCTGTGGGGCTACGCAAGCGGTTCCCAAAGAGCTTTAGAACAAGGCATAGTTTTCCCTGCTGGCTCTTTGGGCGGGGGACCCATCTCCAGCCGTATGGCCATTTTTGAGCCTGGCGCGGCGCCAGGTGGGAAAGGGTGGCTTTGAGGCTGAAGGCAGGAGCAAAGCCTGCAGCCCCCAGGTCTGTGGGGCTACGCAAGCGGTTCCCAAAGAGCTTTAGAACAAGGCATAGTTTTCCCTGCTGGCTCTTAGGGCGGGGGACCCATCTCCAGCCGTATGGCCATTTTTGAGCCTGGCGCGGCGCCAAGTGGGAAAGGGTGGTGTCGAGGCTGAAGGCAGCAGGAAAGCCCGCAGCCCCCAGGTCTGTGGGGCTACGCAAGTGGTTCCCAAAGAGCTTTAGAACAAGGCATAATTTTCCCTGCTGGCTCTTTGGGCGGGGGGACCCATCTCCAGCCGTATGGCCATTTTTGTGCCTGGCGCGGCGCCAAGTGGGAAAGGGTGGTGTCGAGTCTGAAGGCAGCAGGAAAGCCTGCAGCCCCCAGGTCTGTGGGGCTACGCAAGTGGTTCCCAAAGAGCTTTAGAACAAGGCATAGTTTTCCCTGCTGGCTCTTTGGGCGGGGGACCCATCTCCAGCCGTATGGCCAATTTGTGCCTAGCGCGACGCCAAGTGGGAAAGGGTGGCTTTGAGGCTGAAGGCAGCAGCAAAGCCTGCAGCCCCCAGGTCTGTGGGGCTACGCAAGCGGTTCCAAAGAGCTTTAGAACAATGCATAGTTTTCCTTGCTGGGTCTTTGGGCATGGGACCCATCTCCAGCCATAGGCCATTTTTGTGCCTGGCGCGGTGCGTAGTGGGAAAGGGTGGCTTTGAGGCTGAAGGCAGCAGGAAAGCCTGCAGCCCCCAGGTCTGTGCGGCTACGCAAGCGGTTCCCAAAGAGCTTTAGAACAAGGCCTAGTTTTCCCTGCTGGCTCTTTGGGCGGGGGACCCATCTCCAGCCATAGACCATTTTTGTGCCTAGCGCGGCGCCAAGTGGGAAAGGGTGGCTTTGAGGCTGAAGGCAGCAGGAGAGCCTGCAGCCCCCAGGTCTTTGGGGCCAAGCAAGCGGTTCCCAAAGAGCTTTAGAACAAGGCATAGTTTTCCCTGCTGGCTCTTTGGGCGGGGGACCCATCTCCAGCCGTATGGCCATTTTTGTGCCTGGCGCGGCGCCAAGTGGGAAAGGGTGGTGTCGAGGCTGAAGGCAGCAGGAAAGCCCGCAGCCCCCAGGTCTGTGTGGCTACGCAAGCGGTTCCAAAGAGCTTTAGAACAAGGCATAGTTTTCCCTGCTGGCTCTTTGGGCGTGGGACCCATCTCCAGCCGTATGGCCATTTTTGTGCCTGGCCCGGCGCGAAGCGGGAAAGGGTGGCTTTGAGGCTGAAGGCAGCAGCAAAGCCCACAGCCCCGAGGTCTGTGGGGCTACGCAAGCGGTTCCCAAAGAGCTTTAGAACAAGGCATAGTTTTCCCTGCTGGCTCTTTGGGCGGGGGACCCATCTCCAGCCGTATGGCCATTTTTGTGCCTGGCACGGCGCCAAGTGGGAAAGGGTGGTGTCGAGGCTGAAGGCAGCAGGAAAGCCCACAGCCCCCAGGTCTGTGGGGCTATGCAAGCGGTTCCCAAAGAGCTTTAGAACAAGGCATAGTTTTCCCTGGTGGCTCTTTGGGCATGGGACCCATCTCCACCCATAGGCCATTTTTCTGCCTGGCGCGACGCCAAGTGGGAAAGGGTGCTGTCGAAGCTGAAGGCAGCAGGAAAGCCTGCAGCCCCCAGGTCTGTGGGGCTACGCAAGCGGTTCCCAAAGAGCTTTAGAACAAGGCATAGTTTTCCCTGCTGGCTCTTTGGGCATGGGACCCATCTCCAGCCATAGGCCATTTTTGTGCCTGATGCGGCGCCAAGTGGGAAAGGGTGGCTTTGAGGCTGAAGGCAGCAGGAAAGCCCGCAGCCCCCAGGTCTGTGCGGCTACGCAAGCGGTTCCCAAAGAGCTTTAGAACAAGGCATAATTTTCCTTGCTGGCTCTCTGGGCGGGGGACCCATCTCCAGCCGTATGGCCATTTTTGTGCCTAGCGCGACGACAAGTGGGAAAGGGTGGCTTTGAGGCTGAAGGCAGCAGCAAAGCCTGCAGCCCCCAGGTCTGTGGGGCTACGCAAGCGGTTCCCAAAGAGCTTTAGAACAAGGCATAGTTTTCCCTGCTGGCTCTTTGGGCATGGGACCCATCTCCAGCCATAGGCCATTTTTGTGCCTGGCGCGACGCCAAGTGGGAAAGGGTGGTTTTGAGGCTGAAGGCAGCAGGAAAGCCCGCAGCCCCCAGGTCTGTGGGGCTACGCAAGCGGTTCCCAAAGAGCTTTAGAACAAGGCATAATTTTCCTTGCTGGCTCTCTGGGCGGGGGACCCATCTCCAGCCGTATGGCCATTTTTGTGCCTGATAGGGCGCCAAGTGGGAAAGCGTGGTGTCGAGGCTGAAGGCAGCAGGAAAGCCCGCAGCCCCCAGGTCTGTGGGGCTACGCAAGCGGTTCCCAAAGAGCTTTAGAACAAGGCATAGTTTTCCCTGCTGGCTCTTTGGGCGGGGGACCCATCTCCAGCCGTATGGCCATTTTTGTGCCTGGCGCGGCGCCAAGTGGGAAAGGGTGGTTTTGAGGCTGAAGGCAGCAGGAAAGCCCGCAGCCCCCAGGTCTGTGGGGCTACGCAAGCGGTTCCCAAAGAGCTTTAGAACAAGGCATAGTTTTCCCTGCTGGCTCTTTGGGCGGGGGACCCATCTCCAGCCGTATGGCCATTTTTGTGCCTGGCCCGGCGCCAAGCGGGAAACGGTGGCTTTGAGGCTGAAGGCAGCAGCAAAGCCCACACCCCCAGGTCTGTGGGGCTACGCAAGCGGTTCCCAAAGAGCTTTAGAAAAAGGCATAGTTTTCCCTGCTGGCTCTTTGGGCGGGGGACCCATCTCCAGCCGTATGGCCATTTTTGTGCTTGGCGCGGCGCCAAGTGGGAAAGGGTGGTGTCGAGGCTGAAGGCAGCAGGAAAGCCCACAGCCCCCGGGTCTGTGGGGCTACGCAAGTGGTTCCCAAAGAGCTTTAGAACAAGGCATAGTTTTCCCTGCTAGCTCTTTGGGCGGGGGACCCATCTCCAGCCGTATGGCCATTTCTGTGCCTGGCACGGTGCATAGTGGGAAAGGGTGGTTTTGAGGCTGAAGGCAGCAGGAAAGCCTGCAGCCCCCAGGTCTGTGGGGCCAAGCAAGCGGTTCCCAAAGAGCTTTAGAACAAGGCATAGTTTTCCCTGATGGCTCTTTGGGCATGGGACCCATCTCCAGGCATAGGCCATTTTTGTGCCTGATAGGGCTCCAAGTGGGAAAGGGTGGCTTTGAGGCTGAAGGCAGCAGGAAAGCCTGCAGCCCCCAGGTCTGTGGGGCTACGCAAGCGGTTCCCAAAGAGCTTTAGAACAAGGCATAGTTTTCCCTGCTGGCTCTTTGGACGGGGGACCCATTTCCAGCCGTATGGCCATTTTTGTGCCTGGCGCGGTGCGTAGTGGTAAAGGGTGGTTTTGACGCTGAAGGCAGCAGGAAAGCCCGCAGCCCCCAGGTCTGTGGGGCTACGCAAGCGGTTCCCAAAGAGCTTTAGAACAAGGCATAGTTTTCCCTGCTGGCTCTTTGGGCGGGGGAACCATCTCCAGCCGTATGGCCATTTTTGTGCCTGGCGCGGCGCCAAGTGGGAAAGGGTGGTTTTGAGGCTGAAGGCAGCAGCAAAGCCTGCAGCCCCCAGGTCTGTGGGGCCAAGCAAGCGGTTCCCAAAGAGCTTTAGAACAAGGCATAGTTTTCCCTGCTGGCTCTTTGGGCATGGGACCGATCTCCAGCCATAGGCCATTTTTTTACCTGATGGAGTGCCAAGTGGGAAAGGGTGGCTTTGAGGCTGAAGGCAGCAGGAAAGCCTGCAGCCCCCAGGTCTGTGGGGCTACGCAAGTGGTTCCCAAAGAGCTTTAGAACAAGGCATAGTTTTCCCTGCTAGCTCTTTGGGCGGGGGACCCATCTCCAGCCGTATGGCCATTTCTGTGCCTGGCGCGGTGCGTAGTGGGAAAGGGTGGTTTTGAGGCTGAAGGCAGCAGGAAAGCCTGCAGCCCCCAGGTCTGTGGGGCCAAGCAAGCGGTTCCCAAAGAGCTTTAGAACAAGGCATAGTTTTCCCTGATGGCTCTTTGGGCATGGGACCCATCTCCAGGCATAGGCCATTTTTGTGCCTGATAGGGCTCCAAGTGGGAAAGGGTGGCTTTGAGGCTGAAGGCAGCAGGAAAGCCTGCAGCCCCCAGGTCTGTGGGGCTACGCAAGCGGTTCCCAAAGAGCTTTAGAACAAGGCATAGTTTTCCCTGCTGGCTCTTTGGACGGGGGACCCATTTCCAGCCGTATGGCCATTTTTGTGCCTGGCGCGGTGCGTAGTGGTAAAGGGTGGTTTTGACGCTGAAGGCAGCAGGAAAGCCCGCAGCCCCCAGGTCTGTGGGGCTACGCAAGCGGTTCCCAAAGAGCTTTAGAACAAGGCATAGTTTTCCCTGCTGGCTCTTTGGGCGGGGGAACCATCTCCAGCCGTATGGCCATTTTTGTGCCTGGCGCGGCGCCAAGTGGGAAAGGGTGGTTTTGAGGCTGAAGGCAGCAGCAAAGCCTGCAGCCCCCAGGTCTGTGGGGCCAAGCAAGCGGTTCCCAAAGAGCTTTAGAACAAGGCATAGTTTTCCCTGCTGGCTCTTTGGGCATGGGACCGATCTCCAGCCATAGGCCATTTTTTTACCTGATGGAGTGCCAAGTGGGAAAGGGTGGCTTTGAGGCTGAAGGCAGCAGGAAAGCCTGCAGCCCCCAGGTCTGTGGGGCTACGCAAGTGGTTCCCAAAGAGCTTTAGAACAAGGCATAGTTTTCCCTGCTAGCTCTTTGGGCGGGGGACCCATCTCCAGCCGTATGGCCATTTCTGTGCCTGGCGCGGTGCGTAGTGGGAAAGGGTGGTTTTGAGGCTGAAGGCAGCAGGAAAGCCTGCAGCCCCCAGGTCTGTGGGGCCAAGCAAGCGGTTCCCAAAGAGCTTTAGAACAAGGCATAGTTTTCCCTGATGGCTCTTTGGGCATGGGACCCATCTCCAGGCATAGGCCATTTTTGTGCCTGATTGGGCTCCAAGTGGGAAAGGGTGGCTTTGAGGCTGAAGGCAGCAGGAAAGCCTGCAGCCCCCAGGTCTGTGGGGCTACGCAAGCGGTTCCCAAAGAGCTTTAGAACAAGGCATAGTTTTCCCTGCTGGCTCTTTGGACGGGGGACCCATTTCCAGCCGTATGGCCATTTTTGTGCCTGGCGCGGTGCGTAGTGGTAAAGGGTGGTTTTGACGCTGAAGGCAGCAGGAAAGCCCGCAGCCCCCAGGTCTGTGGGGCTACGCAAGCGGTTCCCAAAGAGCTTTAGAACAAGGCATAGTTTTCCCTGCTGGCTCTTTGGGCGGGGGAACCATCTCCAGCCGTATGGCCATTTTTGTGCCTGGCGCGGCGCCAAGTGGGAAAGGGTGGTTTTGAGGCTGAAGGCAGCAGCAAAGCCTGCAGCCCCCAGGTCTGTGGGGCCAAGCAAGCGGTTCCCAAAGAGCTTTAGAACAAGGCATAGTTTTCCCTGCTGGCTCTTTGGGCATGGGACCCATCTCCAGCCATAGGCCATTTTTGTGCCTGGCGCGGCGCCAAGTGGGAAAGGGTGGCTTTGAGGCTGAAGGCAGCAGGAAAGCCTGCAGCCCCCAAGTCTCTGGGGCTACGCAAGCAGTTCCCAAAGAGCTTTAGAACAAGGCATAATTTTCCCTGCTGGCTCTCTGGGCGGGGGACCCATCTCCAGCCATAGGCCGTTTTTGTGCCTGGCGCGGCGCCAAGTGGGAAAGGGTGGTGTCGAGGCTGAAGGCAGCAGGAAAGCCCGCAGCCCCCATGTCTGTAGGGCTACGCAAGCGGTTCCCAAAGAGCTTTAGAACAAGGCATAGTTTTCCCTGCTGGCTCTCTGGGCATGGGACCGATCTCCAGCCATAGGCCATTTTTTTACCTGATGGAGTGCCAAGTGGGAAAGGGTGGCTTTGAGGCTGAAGGCAGCAGGAAAGCCTGCAGCCCCCAGGTCTGTGGGGCTACGCAAGCGGTTCCCAAAGAGCTTTAGAACAAGGCATAGTTTTCCCTGCTGGCTCTTTGGGCATGGGCCCCATCTCCAGCCATAGGCCATTTTTGTGCCTGATGCGGCGCCAAGTGGGAAAGGGTGGCTTTGAGGCTGAAGGCAGCAGGAAAGCCCGCAGCCCCCAGGTCTGTGCGGCTACGCAAGCGGTTCCCAAAGAGCTTTAGAACAAGGCATAGTTTTCCCTGCTGGCTCTCTGGGCGGGGGACACATCTCCAGCCGTATGGCCATTTTTGTGCCTAGCGCGACGCCAAGTGGGAAAGGGTGGCTTTGAGGCTGAAGGCAGCAGCAAAGCCTGCAGCCCCCAGGTGTGTGGGGCTACGCAAGCGGTTCCCAAAGAGCTTTAGAACAAGGCATAATTTTCCTTGCTGGCTCTCTGGGCGGGGGACCCATCTCCAGCCGTATGGCCATTTTTGTGCCTGGCGCGGCGCCAAGTGGGAAAGGGTGGTGTCGAGGCTGAAGGCAGCAGGAAAGCCCGCAGCCCCCAGGTCTGTGGGGCTACGCAAGCGGTTCCCAAAGAGCTTTAGAACAAGGCATAGTTTTCCCTGCTGGCTCTTTGGGCGGGGGACCCATCTCCAGCCGTATGGCCATTTTTGTGCCTGATAGGGCGCCAAGTGGGAAAGGGTGGCTTTGAGGCTGAAGGCAGCAGGAAAGCCTGCAGCCCCCAGGTCTGTGGGGCTACGCAAGCGGTTCCCAAAGAGCTTTAGAAGAAGGCATAGTTTTCCCTGCTGGCTCTTTGGACGGGGGACCCATTTCCAGCCGTATGGCCATTTTTGTGCCTGGCGCGGTGCGTAGTGGTAAAGGGTGGTTTTGACGCTGAAGGCAGCAGGAAAGCCCGCAGCCCCCAGGTCTGTGCGGCTACGCAAGCGGTTCCCAAAGAGCTTTAGAACAAGGCATAGTTTTCCCTGCTGGCTCTTTGGGCGGGGGACCCATCTCCAGCCGTATGGCCATTTTTGTGCCTGGCGCGGCGCCAAGTGGGAAAGGGTGGTGTTGAGGCTGAAGGCAGCAGCAAAGCCTGCAGCCCCCAGGTCTGTGGGGCCAAGCAAGCTGTTCCCAAAGAGCTTTAGAACAAGGCATAGTTTTCCCTGCTGGCTCTTTGGGCATGGGACCCATCTCCAGCCATAGGCCATTTTTGTGCCTGGCGCGGCGCCAAGTGGGAAAGGGTGGCTTTGAGGCTGAAGGCAGCAGCAAAGCCTGCAGGCCCCACGTCTGTGGGGCCACGCAAGCGGTTCCCAAAGAGCTTTAGAACAAGGCATAGTTTTCCTTGCTGGGTCTTTGGGCATGGGACCGATCTCCAGCCATAGGCCATTTTTTTGCCTGATGGAGTGCCAAGTGGGAAAGGGTGGCTTTGAGGCTGAAGGCAGCAGGAAAGCCTGCAGCCCCCAGGTCTGTGGGGCTACGCAAGCGGTTCCCAAAGAGCTTTAGAACAAGGCATAGTTTTCCTTGCTGGCTCTTTGGGCATGGGACCCATCTCCAGCCATAGGCCATTTTTGTGCCTGACGCGGCGCCAAGTGGGAAAGGGTGGCTTTGAGGCTGAAGGCAGCAGGAAAGCCCGCAGCCCCCAGGTCTGTGCGGCTACGCAAGCGGTTTCCAAAGAGCTTTAGAACAAGGCATAATTTTCCTTGCTGGCTCTCTGGGCGGGGGACCCATCTCCAGCCGTATGGCCATTTTTGTGCCTAGCGCGACGCCAAGTGGGAAAGGGTGGCTTTGAGGCTGAAGGCAGCAGCAAAGCCCGCAGCCCCCAGGTCTGTGGGGCTACGCAAGCGGTTCCCAAAGAGCTTTAGAACAAGGCATAGTTTTCCCTGCTGGCTCTTTGGGCATGGGACCCATCTCCAGCCATAGGCCATTTTTGTGCCTGGCGCGACGCCAAGTGGGAAAGGGTGGCTTTGAGGCTGAAGGCAGCAGGAAAGCCCGCAGCGCCAGGTCTGTGCGGCTAAGCAAGCGGTTCCCAAAGAGCTTTAGAACAAGGCATAATTTTCCTTGCTGGCTCTCTGGGCGGGGGACCCATCTCCAGCCGTATGGCCATTTTTGTGCCTGGCGCGGCGCCAAGTGGGAAAGGGTGTTGTCGAGGCTGAAGGCAGCAGGAAAGCCCGCAGCCCCCAGGTCTGTGGGGCTACGCAAGCGGTTCCCAAAGAGCTTTAGAACAAGGCATAGTTTTCCCTGCTCGCTCTTTGGGCGGGGGACCCATCTCCAGCCGTATGGCCATTTTTGTGCCTGGCGCGGCGCCAAGTGGGAAAGGGTGGTTTTGAGGCTGAAGGCAGCAGGAAAGCCCGCAGCCCCCAGGTCTGTGGGGCTACGCAAGCGGTTCCCAAAGAGCTTTAGAACAAGGCATAGTTTTCCCTGCTGGCTCTTTGGGCGGGGGACCCATCTCCAGCCGTATGGCCATTTTTGTGCCTGGCCCGGCGCCAAGCGGGAAACGGTGGCTTTGAGGCTGAAGGCAGCAGCAAAGCCTGCAGCTCCCAGGTCTGTGGGGCTACGCAAGCGGTTCCCAAAGAGCTTTAGAAAAAGGCATAGTTTTCCCTGCTGGCTCTTTGGGCGGGGGACCCATCTCCAGCCGTATGGCCATTTTTGTGCTTGGCGCGGCGCCAAGTGGGAAAGGGTGGCTTTGAGGCTGAAGGCAGCAGGAAAGCCTGCAGCCCCCAGGTCTCTGGGGCTACGCAAGCAGTTCCCAAAGAGCTTTAGAACAAGGCATAATTTTCCCTGCTGGCTCTCTGGGCGGGGGACCCATCTCCAGCCTTAGGCCGTTTTTGTGCCTGGCGCGGCGCCAAGTGGGAAAGGGTGCTGTCGAGGCTGAAGGCAGCAGCAAAGCCTGCAGCCCCCAGGTCTGTGGGGCTATGCAAGCGGTTCCCAAAGAGCTTTAGAACAAGGCATAGTTTTCCCTGCTGGCTCTTTGGGCGGGGGACCCATCTCCAGTCGTATGGCTATTTCTATGCCTAGCGCGGTGCGTAGTGGGAAAGGGTGGTTTTGAGGCTGAAGGCAGCAGGAAAGCCCGCAGCCCCCAGGTCTGTGGGACTACGCAAGCAGTTCCCAAAGAGCTTTAGAACAAGGCATAATTTTCCCTGCTGTCTCTTTGGGCGGGGGACCCATCTCCAGCCATAGGCCATTTTTGTGCCTGGCGCGGCGCCAAGTGGGAAAGGGTGGTGTGGAGGCTGAATGCAGCAGGAAAGCCCGCAGCCCCCAGGTCTGTGCGGCTACGCAAGCGGTTCCCAAAGAGCTTTAGAACAAGGCAAAATTTTCCTTGCTGGCTCTCTGGGCGGGGGACCCATCTCCAGCCGTATGGCCATTTTTGTGCCTAGCGCGACGCCAAGTGGGAAAGGGTGGCTTTGAGGCTGAAGGCAGCAGCAAAGCCTGCAGCCCCCAGGTCTGTGGGGCTACGCAAGCGGTTCCCAAAGAGCTTTAGAACAAGGCATAGTTTTCCCTGCTGGCTCTTTGGGCATGGGACCCATCTCCAGCCATAGGCCATTTTTGTGCCTGGCGCGACACCAAGTGGGAAAGGGTGGCTTTGAGGCTGAAGGCAGCAGGAAAGCCCGCAGCCCCCAGGTCTGTGGGGCTACGCAAGCGGTTCCCAAAGAGCTTTAGAACAAGGCATAATTTTCCTTGCTGGCTCTCTGGGCGGGGGACCCATCTCCAGCCGTATGGCCATTTTTGTGCCTGGCGCGGCGCCAAGTGGGAAAGGGTGGTGTCGAGGCTGAAGGCAGCAGGAAAGCCCGCAGCCCCCAGGTCTGTGGGGCTACGCAAGCGGTTCCCAAAGAGCTTTAGAACAAGGCATAGTTTTCCCTGCTGGCTCTTTGGGCGGGGGACCCATCTCCAGCCGTATGGCCATTTTTGTGCCTGGCGCGGTGCGTAGTGGGAAAGGGTGGTTTTGAGGCTGAAGGCAGCAGGAAAGCCTGCAGCCCCCAGGTCTGTGGGGCCAAGCAAGCGGTTCCCAAAGAGCTTTAGAACAAGGCATAGTTTTCCCTGATGGCTCTTTGGGCATGGGACCCATCTCCAGCCATAGGCCATTTTTGTGCCTGATAGGGCGCCAAGTGGGAAAGGGTGGCTTTGAGGCTGAAGGCAGCAGGAAAGCCTGCAGCCCCCAGGTCTGTGGGGCTACGCAAGCGGTTCCCAAAGAGCTTTAGAAGAAGGCATAGTTTTCCCTGCTGGCTCTTTGGACGGGGGACCCATTTCCAGCCGTATGGCCATTTTTGTGCCTGGCGCGGTGCGTAGTGGTAAAGGGTGGTTTTGACGCTGAAGGCAGCAGGAAAGCCCGCAGCCCCCAGGTCTGTGCGGCTACGCAAGCGGTTCCCAAAGAGCTTTAGAACAAGGCATAGTTTTCCCTGCTGGCTCTTTGGGCGGGGGACCCATCTCCAGCCGTATGGCCATTTTTGTGCCTGGCGCGGCGCCAAGTGGGAAAGGGTGGTTTTGAGGCTGAAGGCAGCAGCAAAGCCTGCAGCCCCCAGGTCTGTGGGGCCAAGCAAGCTGTTCCCAAAGAGCTTTAGAACAAGGCATAGTTTTCCCTGCTGGCTCTTTGGGCATGGGACCCATCTCCAGCCATAGGCCATTTTTGTGCCTGGCGCGGCGCCAAGTGGGAAAGGGTGGCTTTGAGGCTGAAGGCAGCAGCAAAGCCTGCAGGCCCCACGTCTGTGGGGCCACGCAAGCAGTTCCCAAAGAGCTTTAGAACAAGGCATAGTTTTCCTTGCTGGCTCTTTGGGAATGGGACCCATCTCCAGCCATAGGCCATTTTTGTGCCTGATGCGGCGCCAAGTGGGAAAGGGTGGCTTTGAGGCTGAAGGCAGCAGGAAAGCCCGCAGCCCCCAGGTCTGTGCGGCTACGCAAGCGGTTCCCAAAGAGCTTTAGAACAAGGCATAATTTTCCTTGCTGGCTCTCTGGGCGGGGGACCCATCTCCAGCCGTATGGCCATTTTTGTGCCTAGCGCGACGCCAAGTGGGAAAGGGTGGCTTTGAGGCTGAAGGCAGCAGCAAAGCCCGCAGCCCCCAGGTCTGTGGGGCTACGCAAGCGGTTCCCAAAGAGCTTTAGAACAAGGCATAGTTTTCCCTGCTGGCTCTTTGGGCATGGGACCCATCTCCAGCCATAGGCCATTTTTGTGCCTGGCGCGACGCCAAGTGGGAAAGGGTGGCTTTGAGGCTGAAGGCAGCAGGAAAGCCCGCAGCGCCAGGTCTGTGCGGCTACGCAAGCGGTTCCCAAAGAGCTTTAGAACAAGGCATAATTTTCCTTGCTGGCTCTCTGGGCGGGGGACCCATCTCCAGCCGTATGGCCATTTTTGTGCCTGGCGCGGCGCCAAGTGGGAAAGGGTGTTGTCGAGGCTGAAGGCAGCAGGAAAGCCCGCAGCCCCCAGGTCTGTGGGGCTACGCAAGCGGTTCCCAAAGAGCTTTAGAACAAGGCATAGTTTTCCCTGCTCGCTCTTTGGGCGGGGGACCCATCTCCAGCCGTATGGCCATTTTTGTGCCTGGCCCGGCGCCAAGCGGGAAACGGTGGCTTTGAGGCTGAAGGCAGCAGCAAAGCCCACACCCCCAGGTCTGTGGGGCTACGCAAGCGGTTCCCAAAGAGCTTTAGAAAAAGGCATAGTTTTCCCTGCTGGCTCTTTGGGCGGGGGACCCATCTCCAGCCGTATGGCCATTTTTGTGCTTGGCGCGGCGCCAAGTGGGAAAGGGTGGTTTTGACGCTGAAGGCAGCAGGAAAGCCCGCAGCCCCCAGGTCTGTGCGGCTACGCAAGCGGTTCCCAAAGAGCTTTAGAACAAGGCATAGTTTTCCCTGCTGGCTCTTTGGGCGGGGGACCCATCTCCAGCCGTATGGCCATTTTTGTGCCTGGCGCGGCGCCAAGTGGGAAAGGGTGGTTTTGAGGCTGAAGGCAGCAGCAAAGCCTGCAGCCCCCAGGTCTGTGGGGCCAAGCAAGCGGTTCCCAAAGAGCTTTAGAACAAGGCATAGTTTTCCCTGCTGGCTCTTTGGGCATGGGACCCATCTCCAGCCATAGGCCATTTTTGTGCCTGGCGCGGCGCCAAGTGGGAAAGGGTGGCTTTGAGGCTGAAGGCAGCAGGAAAGCCTGCAGCCCCCAGGTCTCTGGGGCTACGCAAGCAGTTCCCAAAGAGCTTTAGAACAAGGCATAATTTTCCCTGCTGGCTCTCTGGGCGGGGGACCCATCTCCAGCCTTAGGCCGTTTTTGTGCCTGGCGCGGCGCCAAGTGGGAAAGGGTGCTGTCGAGGCTGAAGGCAGCAGCAAAGACTGCAGCCCCCAGGTCTGTGGGGCTATGCAAGCGGTTCCTAAAGAGCTTTAGAACAAGGCATAGTTTTCCCTGCTGGCTCTTTGGGCGGGGGACCCATCTCCAGTCGTATGGCTATTTCTATGCCTAGCGCGGTGCGTAGTGGGAAAGGGTGGTTTTGAGGCTGAAGGCAGCAGGAAAGCCCGCAGCCCCCAGGTCTGTGGGACTACGCAAGCAGTTCCCAAAGAGCTTTAGAACAAGGCATAATTTTCCCTGCTGGCTCTTTGGGCGGGCGACCCATCTCCAGCCATAGGCCATTTTTGTGCCTGGCGCGGCGCCAAGTGGGAAAGGGTGGTGTGGAGGCTGAATGCAGCAGGAAAGCCCGCAGCCCCCAGGTCTGTGGGGCTACACAAGCGGTTCCCAAAGAGCTTTAGAACAAGGCATAGTTTTCCCTGCTGGCTCTTTGAGCATGGGACCCATCTCCAGCCATAGGCCATTTTTGTGCCTGGCGCGGCGCCAAGTGGGAAAGGGTGGCTTTGAGGCTGAAGGCAGCAGGAAAGCCTGCAGCCCCCAGGTCTCTGGGGCTACGCATGCAGTTCCCAAAGAGCTTTAGAACAAGGCATAATTTTCCCTGCTGGCTCTCTGTGCGGGGGACCCATCTCCAGCCATAGGCCGTTTTTGTGCCTGGCGCGGCGCCAAGTGGGAAAGGGTGCTGTCGAGGCTGAAGGCAGCAGCAAAGCCTGCAGCCCCCAGGTCTGTGGGGCTATGCAAGCGGTTCCCAAAGAGCTTTAGAACAAGGCATAGTTTTCCCTGCTGGCTCTTTGGGCGGGGGACCCATCTCCAGTCGTATGGCTATTTCTATGCCTAGCGCGGTGCGTAGTGGGAAAGGGTGGTTTTGAGGCTGAAGGCAGCAGGAAAGCCCGCAGCCCCCAGGTCTGTGGGACTACGCAAGCAGTTCCCAAAGAGCTTTAGAACAAGGCATAATTTTCCCTGCTGGCTCTTTGGGCGGGGGACCCATCTCCAGCCATAGGCCATTTTTGTGCCTGGCGCGGCGCCAAGTGGGAAAGGGTGGTGTGGAGGCTAAATGCAGCAGGAAAGCCCGCAGCCCCCAGGTCTGTGGGGCTACGCAAGCGGTTCCCAAAGAGCTTTAGAACAAGGCATAGTTTTCCCTGCTGGCTCTTTGAGCATGGGACCCATCTCCAGCCATAGGCCATTTTTGTGCCTGATGCGGCGCCAAGTGGGAAAGGGTGGCTTTGAGGCTGAAGACAGCAGGAAAGCCTGCAGCCCCCAGGTCTGTGGGGCTACGCAAGCGGTTCCCAAAGAGCTTTAGAACAAGGCATAGTTTTCCCTGCTGGCTCTTTGGGTGGGGGACCCATCTCCAGCCGTATGCCATTTTTGTGCCTGGCGCGGCGCCAAGTGGGAAAGGGTGGCTTTGAGGCTGAAGGCAGGAGCAAAGCCTGCAGCCCCAAGGTCTGTGGGGCTACGCAAGCGGTTCCCAAAGAGCTTTAGAACAAGTCATAGTTTTCCCAGCTGGCTCTTTGGGCATGGGACCCATCTCCAGCCGTATGGCCATTTTTGTGCCTGGCGCGGCGCCAAGTGGGAAAGGGTGGTGTCGAGGCTGAAGGCAGCAGGAAAGCCCGCAGCCCCCAGGTCTGTGGGGCTATGCAAGCGGTTCCCAAAGAGCTTTAGAACAAGGCATAGTTTTCCCTGCTGGCTCTTTGGGTGGGGGACCCATCTCCAGACGTATGGCTATTTTTGTGCCTGGCGCGGTGCGTAGTGGCATAGGGTGGTTTTGAGGCTGAAGGCAGCAGGAAAGCCCGCAGCCCCCAGGTCTGTGGGGCCAAGCAAGCGGTTCCCAGAGAGCTTTAGAACAAGGCATAGTTTTCCCTGCTGGCTCTTTGGGCGGGGGACCCATCTCCAGCCATATGGCCATTTTTGTGCCTGGCGGGGTGCGTAGTGGGAAAGGGTGGTTTTGAGGCTGAAGGCAGCAGGAAAGCCCGCAGCCCCCAGGTCTGTGGGGCCAAGCAAGCGGTTCCCAAAGAGCTTTAGAACAAGGCATAGTTTTCCCTGCTGGCTCTTTGGGCATGGGACCCATCTCCAGCCATAGGCCATTTTTGTGCCTGGCGCGGCGCCAAGTGGGAAAGGGTGGCTTTGAGGCTGAAGGCAGCAGGAAAGCCCGCAGCCCCCAGGTCTGTGGGGCTACGCAAGCGGTTCCCAAAGAGCTTTAGAACAAGGCATAGTTTTCCCTGCTGGCTCTTTGGGCGGGGGACCCATCTCCAGCCGTATGGCCATTTTTGTGCCTGATAGGGCGCCAAGTGGGAAAGGGTGGCTTTGAGGCTGAAGGCAGCAGGAAAGCCTGCAGCCCCCAGGTCTGTGGGGCTACGCAAGCGGTTCCCAAAGAGCTTTAGAACAAGGCATAGTTTTCCCTGCTGGCTCTTTGGGCGGGGGACCCATCTCCAGCCGTATGGCCATTTTTGAGCCTGGCGCGGCGCCAGGTGGGAAAGGGTGCTGTCGAGGCTGAAGGCAGGAGCAAAGCCTGCAGCCCCCAGGTCTGTGGGGCTACGCAAGCGGTTCCCAAAGAGCTTTAGAACAAGGCATAGTTTTCCCTGCTGGCTCTTAGGGCGGGGGACCCATCTCCAGCCGTATGGCCATTTTTGAGCCTGGCGCGGCGCCAAGTGGGAAAGGGTGGTGTCGAGGCTGAAGGCAGCAGGAAAGCCCGCAGCCCCCAGGTCTGTGGGGCTACGCAAGCGGTTCCCAAAGAGCTTTAGAACAAGGCATAGTTTTCCCTGCTCGCTCTTTGGGCGGGGGACCCATCTCCAGCCGTATGGCCATTTTTGTGCCTGGCGAAGCCCCAAGAGGGAAAGGGTGGCTTTGAATCTGAAGGCAGCAGGAAAGCCCGCAGCCCCCAGGTCTGTGGGGCTACGCAAGCGGTTCCCAAAGAGCTTTAGAACAAGGCATAATTTTCCTTGCTGGCTCTCTGGGCGGGGGACCCATCTCCAGCCGTATGGCCATTTTTGTGCCTGGCGCGGCGCCAAGTGGGAAAGGGTGTTGTCGAGGCTGAAGGCAGCAGGAAAGCCCGCAGCCCCCAGGTCTGTGGGGCTACGCAAGCGGTTCCCAAAGAGCTTTAGAACAAGGCATAGTTTTCCCTGCTGGCTCTTTGGGCGGGGGACCCATCTCCAGCCGTATGGCCATTTTTGTGCCTGGCGCGGCGCCAAGTGGGAAAGGGTGGTTTTGAGGCTGAAGGCAGCAGGAAAGCCCGCAGCCCCCAGGTCTGTGGGGCTACGCAAGCGGTTCCCAAAGAGCTTTAGAACAAGGCATAGTTTTCCCTGCTGGCTCTTTGGGCGGGGGACCCATCTCCAGCCGTATGGCCATTTTTGTGCCTGGCCCGGCGCCAAGCGGGAAACGGTGGCTTTGAGGCTGAAGGCAGCAGCAAAGCCCACACCCCCAGGTCTGTGGGGCTACGCAAGCGGTTCCCAAAGAGCTTTAGAAAAAGGCATAGTTTTCCCTGCTGGCTCTTTGGGCGGGGGACCCATCTCCAGCCGTATGGCCATTTTTGTGCTTGGCGCGGCGCCAAGTGGGAAAGGGTGGTTTTGACGCTGAAGGCAGCAGGAAAGCCCGCAGCCCCCAGGTCTGTGCGGCTACGCAAGCGGTTCCCAAAGAGCTTTAGAACAAGGCATAGTTTTCCCTGCTGGCTCTTTGGGCGGGGGACCCATCTCCAGCCGTATGGCCATTTTTGTGCCTGGCGCGGCGCCAAGTGGGAAAGGGTGGTTTTGAGGCTGAAGGCAGCAGCAAAGCCTGCAGCCCCCAGGTCTGTGGGGCCAAGCAAGCGGTTCCCAAAGAGCTTTAGAACAAGGCATAGTTTTCCCTGCTGGCTCTTTGGGCATGGGACCCATCTCCAGCCATAGGCCATTTTTGTGCCTGGCGCGGCGCCAAGTGGGAAAGGGTGGCTTTGAGGCTGAAGGCAGCAGGAAAGCCTGCAGCCCCCAGGTCTCTGGGGCTACGCAAGCAGTTCCCAAAGAGCTTTAGAACAAGGCATAATTTTCCCTGCTGGCTCTCTGGGCGGGGGACCCATCTCCAGCCTTAGGCCGTTTTTGTGCCTGGCGCGGCGCCAAGTGGGAAAGGGTGCTGTCGAGGCTGAAGGCAGCAGCAAAGCCTGCAGCCCCCAGGTCTGTGGGGCTATGCAAGCGGTTCCCAAAGAGCTTTAGAACAAGGCATAGTTTTCCCTGCTGGCTCTTTGGGCGGGGGACCCATCTCCAGTCGTATGGCTATTTCTATGCCTAGCGCGGTGCGTAGTGGGAAAGGGTGGTTTTGAGGCTGAAGGCAGCAGGAAAGCCCGCAGCCCCCAGGTCTGTGGGACTACGCAAGCAGTTCCCAAAGAGCTTTAGAACAAGGCATAATTTTCCCTGCTGTCTCTTTGGGCGGGGGACCCATCTCCAGCCATAGGCCATTTTTGTGCCTGGCGCGGCGCCAAGTGGGAAAGGGTGGTGTGGAGGCTGAATGCAGCAGGAAAGCCCGCAGCCCCCAGGTCTGTGGGGCTACACAAGCGGTTCCCAAAGAGCTTTAGAACAAGGCATAGTTTTCCCTGCTGGCTCTTTGAGCATGGGACCCATCTCCAGCCATAGGCCATTTTTGTGCCTGGCGCGGCGCCAAGTGGGAAAGGGTGGCTTTGAGGCTGAAGGCAGCAGGAAAGCCTGCAGCCCCCAGGTCTCTGGGGCTACGCAAGCAGTTCCCAAAGAGCTTTAGAACAAGGCATAATTTTCCCTGCTGGCTCTCTGGGCGGGGGACCCATCTCCAGCCATAGGCCGTTTTTGTGCCTGGCGCGGCGCCAAGTGGGAAAGGGTGCTGTCGAGGCTGAAGGCAGCAGCAAAGCCTGCAGCCCCCAGGTCTGTGGGGCTAAGCAAGCGGTTCCCAAAGAGCTTTAGAACAAGGCATAGTTTTCCCTCCTGGCTCTTTGGGCGGGGGACCCATCTCCAGTCGTATGGCTATTTCTATGCCTAGCGCGGTGCGTAGTGGGAAAGGGTGGTTTTGAGGCTGAAGGCAGCAGGAAAGCCCGCAGCCCCCAGGTCTGTGGGACTACGCAAGCAGTTCCCAAAGAGCTTTAGAACAAGGCATAATTTTCCCTGCTGGCTCTTTGGGCGGGGGACCCATCTCCAGCCATAGGCCATTTTTGTGCCTGGCGCGGCGCCAAGTGGGAAAGGGTGGTGTGGAGGCTAAATGCAGCAGGAAAGCCCGCAGCCCCCAGGTCTGTGGGGCTACGCAAGCGGTTCCCAAAGAGCTTTAGAACAAGGCATAGTTTTCCCTGCTGGCTCTTTGAGCATGGGACCCATCTCCAGCCATAGGCCATTTTTGTGCCTGATGCGGCGCCAAGTGGGAAAGGGTGGCTTTGAGGCTGAAGACAGCAGGAAAGCCTGCAGCCCCCAGGTCTGTGGGGCTACGCAAGCGGTTCCCAAAGAGCTTTAGAACAAGGCATAGTTTTCCCTGCTGGCTCTTTGGGTGGGGGACCCATCTCCAGCCGTATGGCCATTTTTGTGCCTGGCGCGGCGCCAAGTAGGAAAGGGTGGCTTTGAGGCTGAAGGCAGGAGCAAAGCCTGCAGCCCCAAGGTCTGTGGGGCTACGCAAGCGGTTCCCAAAGAGCTTTAGAACAAGTCATAGTTTTCCCAGCTGGCTCTTTGGGCATGGGACCCATCTCCAGCCGTATGGCCATTTTTGTGCCTGGCGCGGCGCCAAGTGGGAAAGGGTGGTGTCGAGGCTGAAGGCAGCAGGAAAGCCCGCAGCCCCCAGGTCTGTGGGGCTATGCAAGCGGTTCCCAAAGAGCTTTAGAACAAGGCATAGTTTTCCCTGCTGGCTCTTTGGGTGGGGGACCCATCTCCAGACGTATGGCTATTTTTGTGCCTGGCGCTGTGCGTAGTGGCATAGGGTGGTTTTGAGGCTGAAGGCAGCAGGAAAGCCCGCAGCCCCCAGGTCTGTGGGGCCAAGCAAGCGGTTCCCAGAGAGCTTTAGAACAAGGCATAGTTTTCCCTGCTGGCTCTTTGGGCGGGGGACCCATCTCCAGCCATATGGCCATTTTTGTGCCTGGCGCGGTGCGTAGTGGGAAAGGGTGGTTTTGAGGCTGAAGGCAGCAGGAAAGCCCGCAGCCCCCAGGTCTGTGGGGCCAAGCAAGCGGTTCCCAAAGAGCTTTAGAACAAGGCATAGTTTTCCCTGCTGGCTCTTTGGGCATGGGACCCATCTCCAGCCATAGGCCATTTTTGTGCCTGGCGCGGCGCCAAGTGGGAAAGGGTGGCTTTGAGGCTGAAGGCAGCAGCAAAGCCCGCAGCCCCCAGGTCTGTGGGGCTACGCAAGCGGTTCCCAAAGAGCTTTAGAACAAGGCATAGTTTTCCCTGCTGGCTCTTTGGGCGGGGGACCCATCTCCAGCCGTATGGCCATTTTTGTGCCTGATAGGGCGCCAAGTGGGAAAGGGTGGTGTCGAGGCTGAAGACAGCAGGAAAGCCTGCAGCCCCCAGGTCTGTGGGGCTACGCAAGCGGTTCCCAAAGAGCTTTAGAACAAGGCATAGTTTTCCCTGCTGGCTCTTTGGGCGGGGGACCCATCTCCAGCCGTATGGCCATTTTTGAGCCTGGCGCGGCGCCAGGTGGGAAAGGGTGGCTTTGAGGCTGAAGGCAGGAGCAAAGCCTGCAACCCCCAGGTCTGTGGGGCTACGCAAGCGGTTCCCAAAGAGCTTTAGAACAAGGCATAGTTTTCCCTGCTGGCTCTTAGGGCGGGGGACCCATGTCCAGCCGTATGGCCATTTTTGAGCCTGGCGCGGCGCCAAGTGGGAAAGGGTGGTGTCGAGGCTGAAGGCAGCAGGAAAGCCCGCAGCCCCCAGGTCTGTGGGGCTACGCAAGCGGTTCCCAAAGAGCTTTAGAACAAGGCATAGTTTTCCCTGCTCGCTCTTTGGGCGGGGGACCCATCTCCAGCCATAGGCCATTTTTGTGCTTGATAGGGCGCCAAGTGGGAAAGGGTGGCTTTGAGGCTGAAGGCAGCAGGAAAGCCTGCAGCCCCCAGGTCTGTGGGGCTACGCAAGCGGTTCCCAAAGAGCTTTAGAACAAGGCATAGTTTTCCCTGCTGGCTCTTTTGGCAGGGGACCCATCTCCAGCCGTATGGCCATTTTTGTGCCTGGCGCGGTGCGTAGTGGGAAAGGGTGGTGTTGAGGCTGAAGGCAGCAGCAAAGCCTGCAGCCCCCAGGTCTGTGGGGCCAAGCAAGCGGTTCCCAAAGAGCTTTAGAACAAGGCATAGTTTTCCCTGCTGGCTCTTTGGGCGGGGGACCCATCTCCAGCCGTATGGCCATTTTTGTGCCTGGCCCGGCACCAAGTGGGAAAGGGTGGCTTTGAGGCTGAAGGCAGCAGCAAAGCCCGCAGCCCCCAGGTCTGTGGGGCTACGCAAGCGGTTCCCAAAGAGCTTTAGAACAAGGCATAGTTTTCCCTGCTGGCTCTCTGGGCGGGGGACCCATCTGCAGCCGTATGGCCATTTTTGAGCCTGGAGCAGTGCCAAGTGGGAAAGGGTGGTTTTGAGGGTGAATGCAGCAGGAAAGCCCGCAGCCCCCAGGTCTGTGGGGCTACGCAAGCGGTTCCCAAAGAGCTTTAGAACAAGGCATAGTTTTCCCTGCTGGCTCTTTGGGCGGGGGACCCATCTCCAGCCGTATGGCCATTTTTGTGCCTGGCGCGGCGCCAAGTGAGAAAGGGTGGTGTCGAGGCTGAAGGCAGCAGGAAAGCCCGCAGCCCCCACGTCTGTGGGGCCAAGCAAGCGGTTCCCAAAGAGCTTTAGAACAAGGCATAGTTTTCCCTGCTGGCTCTTTGGGCCTGGGACCCATCTCCAGCCATAGGCCATTTTTGTGCTTGATAGGGCGCCAAGTGGGAAAGGGTGGCTTTGAGGCTTGAAGGCAGCAGGAAAGCCCGCAGCCCCCAGGTCTGTGGGGCTACGCAAGCGGTTCCCAAAGAGCTTTAGAACAAGGCATAGTTTTCCCTGCTGGCTCTTTGGGAGGGGGACCCATCTCCAGCCGTATGGCCATTTTTGAGCCTGGCGCGGCGCCAAGTGGGAAAGGGTTGTGTCGAGGCTAAAGGCAGCAGGAAAGCCCGCAGCCCCCAGGTCTGTGGGGCTACGCAAGCGGTTCCCAAAGAGCTTTAGAACAAGGCATAATTTTCCCTGCTGGCTCCCTGGGCGGGGGACCCATCTCCAGCCGTATGGCCATTTTTGTGCCTGGCGCAGCGCCAAGTGGGAAAGGGTGGTTTTGAGGCTGAAGGCAGCAGCAAAGCCTGCAGCCCCCAGGTCTGTGGGGCTACGCAAGCGGTTCCCAAAGAGCTTTAGAACAAGGCATAGTTTTCCCTGCTGGCTCTTTGGGCGGGGGACCCATCTCCAGCCGTATGGCCATTTTTGTGCCTGGCCGGGGGCCAAGTGGGAAAGGGTGGTTTTGAGGCTGAAGGCAGCAGGAAAGCCCGCAGCCCCTAGGTCTGTGGGGCCAAGCAAGCGGTTCCCAAAGAGCTTTAGAACAAGGCATAGTTTTCCCTGCTGGCTCTTAGGGCGGGGGACCCATCTCCAGCCGTATGGCCATTTTTGAGCCTGGCGCGGCGCCAAGTGGGAAAGGGTGGTGTCGAGGCTGAAGGCAGCAGGAAAGCCCGCAGCCCCCAGATCTGTGGGGCTACGCAAGCGGTTCCCAAAGAGCTTTAGAATAAGGCATAGTTTTCCCTGCTGGCTCTTTGGGCGGGGGACCCATCTCCAGCCGTATGGCCATTTTTGTGCCTGGCGAAGCCCCAAGAGGGAAAGGGTGGCTTTGAATCTGAAGGCAGCAGGAAAGCCCGCAGCCCCCAGGTCTGTGGGGCTACGCAAGCGGTTCCCAAAGAGCTTTAGAACAAGGCATAGTTTTCCCTGCTGGCTCTTTTGGCAGGGGACCCATCTCCAGCCGTATGGCCATTTTTGTGCCTGGCGCGGTGCGTAGTGGGAAAGGGTGGTGTTGAGGCTGAAGGCAGCAGCAAAGACTGCAGCCCCCAGGTCTGTGGGGCCAAGCAAGCGGTTCCCAAAGAGCTTTAGAACAAGGCATAGTTTTCCCTGCTGGCTCTTTGGGCGGGGGACCCATCTCCAGCCGTATGGCCATTTTTGTGCCTGGCCCGGCGCCACGTGGGAAAGGGTGGCTTTGAGGCTGAAGGCAGCAGCAAAGCCCGCAGCCCCCAGGTCTGTGGGGCTACGCAAGCGGTTCCCAAAGAGCTTTAGAACAAGGCATAGTTTTCCCAGCTGGCTCTCTGGGCGGGGGACCCATCTGCAGCCGTATGGCCATTTTTGAGCCTGGAGCAGCGCCAAGTGGGAAAGGGTGGTTTTGAGGGTGAAGGCAGCAGGAAAGCCCGCAGCCCCCAGGCCTGTGGGGCTACGCAAGCGGTTCCCAAAGAGCTTTAGAACAAGGCATAGTTTTCCCTGCTGGGTCTTTGGGCGGGGGACCCATCTCCAGCCGTATGGCCATTTTTGTGCCTGGCGCGGCGCCAAGTGGGAAAGGGTGGTGTCGAGGCTGAAGGCAGCAGGAAAGCCCGCAGCCCCCACGTCTGTGGGGCCAAGCAAGCGGTTCCCAAAGAGCTTTAGAACAAGGCATAGTTTTCCCTGCTGGCTCTTTGGGCCTGGGACCCATCTCCAGCCATAGGCCATTTTTGTGCTTGATAGGGCGCCAAGTGGGAAAGGGTGGCTTTGAGGCTGAAGGCAGCAGGAAAGCCCGCAGCCCCCAGGTCTGTGGGGCTACGCAAGCAGTTCCCAAAGAGCTTTAGAACAAGGCATAGTTTTCCCTGCTGGCTCTTTGTTCGGGGGACCCATCTCCAGCCATAGGCCATTTTTGTGCCTGGCCCGGCGCCCAGTGGGAAAGGGTGGCTTTGAGGCTTGAAGGCAGCAGGAAAGCCCGCAGCCCCCAGGTCTGTGGGGCTACGCAAGCGGTTCCCAAAGAGCTTTAGAACAAGGCATAGTTTTCCCTGCTGGCTCTCTGGGAGGGGGACCCATCTCCAGCCGTATGGCCATTTTTGAGCCTGGCGCGGCGCCAAGTGGGAAAGGGTTGTGTCGAGGCTAAAGGCAGCAGGAAAGCCCGCAGCCCCCAGGTCTGTGGGGCTACGCAAGCGGTTCCCAAAGAGCTTTAGAACAAGGCATAATTTTCCCTGCTGGCTCTTAGGGCGGGGGACCCATCTCCAGCCGTATGGCCATTTTTGTGCCTGGCGCAGCGCCAAGTGGGAAAGGGTGGTTTTGAGGCTGAAGGCAGCAGCAAAGCCTGCAGCCCCCAGGTCTGTGGGGCCAAGCAAGCGGTTCCCAAAGAGCTTTAGAACAAGGCATAGTTTTCCCTGCTGGCTCTTTGGGCGGGGGACCCATCTCCAGCCGTATGGCCATTTTTGTGCCTGGCCGGGGGCCAAGTGGGAAAGGGTGGTTCTGAGGCTGAAGGCAGCAGGAAAGCCCGCAGCCCCCACGTGTGTGGGGCCAAGCAAGCGGTTCCCAAAGAGCTTTAGAACAAGGCATAGTTTTCCCTGCTGGCTCTTTGGGCATGGGACCCATCTCCAGCCATAGGCCATTTTTGTGCTTGATAGGGCGCCAAGTGGGAAAGGGTTGCTTTGAGGCTGAAGACAGCAGGAAAGCCCGCAGCCCCCAGGTCTGTGGGGCTATGCAAGCGGTTCCCAAAGAGCTTTAGAACAAGGCATAGTTTTCCCTGCTGGCTCTCTGGGCGGGGGACCCATCTCCAGCCGTATGGCCATTTTTGAGCCTGGCGCGGCGCCAGGTGGGAAAGGGTGGCTTTGAGGCTGAAGGCAGGAGCAAAGCCCGCAACCCCCAGGTCTGTGGTGCTACGCAAGCGGTTCCCAAAGAGCTTTAGAACAAGGCATAGTTTTCCCAGCTGGCTCTTAGGGCTGGAGACCCATCTCCAGACATAGGCCATTTTTGTGCCTGGCGCATTGCCAAGTGGGAAAGGGTGCTGTCGAGGCTGAAGGCAGCAGGAAAGCCCGCAGCCCCAAGGTCTGTGGGGCTACGCAAGCGGTTCCCAAAGAGCTTTAGAACAAGGCATAGTTTTCCCTGCTGGCTCTTTGGGCGGGGGACCCATCTCCAGCCGTATATCCATTTTTGTGCCTGATGCGGCGCAAAGTGGGAAAGGGTGGCTTTGAGGCTGAAGGCAGCAGGAAAGCCCGCAGCCCCCAGGTCTGTGCGGCTACGCAAGCGGTTCCCAAAGAGCTTTAGAACAAGGCATAGTTTTCCCTGCTGGCTCTTTGGGCGGGGGACCCATCTCCAGCCGTACGGCCATTTTTGTGCCTGGCGCGGCGCCAAGAGGGAAATGGTGGTATCGAGGCTGAAGGCAGCAGGAAAGCCCGCAGCCCCCACGTCTGTGGGGCTACGCAAGCGGTTCCCAAAGAGCTTTAGAACAAGGCATAGTTTTCCCTGCTGGCTCTTTGGGCATGGGACCCATCTCCACCCATAGGCCATTTTTGTGCCTGATAGGGCGCCAAGTGGGAAAGGGTGGCTTTGAGGCTGAAGACAGCAGGAAAGCCTGCAGCCCCCAGGTCTGTGGGGCTACGCAAGCGGTTCCCAAAGAGCTTTAGAACAAGGCCTAGTTTTCCCTGCTGGCTCTTTGGGTGGGGGACCCATCTCCAGCCGTATGGCTATTTTTGTGCCTGACGCGGTGCGTAGTGGCATAGGGTGGTTTTGACGCTGAAGGCAGCAGGAAAGCCCGCAGCCCCCAGGTCTGAGGGGCTACGCAAGCGGTTCCCAAAGAGCTTTAGAAGAAGGCATAGTTTTCCCTGCTGGCTCTTTGGGCGGGGGACCCATCTCCAGCCGTATGGCCATTTTTGAGCCTGGCGCGGCGCCAAGTGGGAAAGGGTTGTGTCGAGGCTAAAGGCAGCAGGAAAGCCCGCAGCCCCCAGGTCTGTGGGGCTACGCAAGCGGTTCCCAAAGAGCTTTAGAACAAGGCATAATTTTCCCTGCTGGCTCCCTGGGCGGGGGACCCATCTCCAGCCGTATGGCCATTTTTGTGCCTGGCGCAGCGCCAAGTGGGAAAGGGTGGTTTTGAGGCTGAAGGCAGCAGCAAAGCCTGCAGCCCCCAGGTCTGTGGGGCTACGCAAGCGGTTCCCAAAGAGCTTTAGAACAAGGCATAGTTTTCCCTGCTGGCTCTTTGGGCGGGGGACCCATCTCCAGCCGTATGGCCATTTTTGTGCCTGGCCGGGGGCCAAGTGGGAAAGGGTGGTTTTGAGGCTGAAGGCAGCAGGAAAGCCCGCAGCCCCTAGGTCTGTGGGGCCAAGCAAGCGGTTCCCAAAGAGCTTTAGAACAAGGCATAGTTTTCCCTGCTGGCTCTTAGGGCGGGGGACCCATCTCCAGCCGTATGGCCATTTTTGAGCCTGGCGCGGCGCCAAGTGGGAAAGGGTGGTGTCGAGGCTGAAGGCAGCAGGAAAGCCCGCAGCCCCCAGGTCTGTGGGGCTACGCAAGCGGTTCCCAAAGAGCTTTAGAACAAGGCATAGTTTTCCCTGCTGGCTCTTTGGGCGGGGGACCCATCTCCAGCCGTATGGCCATTTTTGTGCCTGGCGAAGCCCCAAGAGGGAAAGGGTGGCTTTGAATCTGAAGGCAGCAGGAAAGCCCGCAGCCCCCAGGTCTGTGGGGCTACGCAAGCGGTTCCCAAAGAGCTTTAGAACAAGGCATAGTTTTCCCTGCTGGCTCTTTTGGCAGGGGACCCATCTCCAGCCGTATGGCCATTTTTGTGCCTGGCGCGGCGCCAAGTGGGAAAGGGTGGCTTTGAGGCTGAAGGCAGCAGGAAAGCCCGCAGCCCCCAGGTCTGTGGGGCTACGCAAGCGGTTCCCAAAGAGCTTTAGAACAAGGCATAGTTTTCCCTGCTGGCTCTCTGGGCGGGGGACCCATCTGCAGCCGTATGGCCATTTTTGAGCCTGGAGCAGTGCCAAGTGGGAAAGGGTGGTTTTGAGGGTGAAGGCAGCAGGAAAGCCCGCAGCCCCCAGGTCTGTGGGGCTACGCAAGCGGTTCCCAAAGAGCTTTAGAACAAGGCATAGTTTTCCCTGCTGGGTCTTTGGGCGGGGGACCCATCTCCAGCCGTATGGCCATTTTTGTGCCTGGCGCGGCGCCAAGTGGGAAAGGGTGGTGTCGAGGCTGAAGGCAGCAGGAAAGCCCGCAGCCCCCACGTCTGTGGGGCCAAGCAAGCGGTTCCCAAAGAGCTTTAGAACAAGGCATAGTTTTCCCTGCTGGCTCTTTGGGCCTGGGACCCATCTCCAGCCATAGGCCATTTTTGTGCTTGATAGGGCGCCAAGTGGGAAAGGGTGGCTTTGAGGCTGAAGGCAGCAGGAAAGCCTGCAGCCCCCAGGTCTGTGGGGCTACGCAAGCAGTTCCCAAAGAGCTTTAGAACAAGGCATAGTTTTCCCTGCTGGCTCTTTGTTCGGGGGACCCATCTCCAGCCATAGGCCATTTTTGTGCCTGGCCCGGCGCCAAGTGGGAAAGGGTGGTTTTGAGGCTGAAGGCAGCAGCAAAGCCTGCAGCCCCCAGGTCTGTGGGGCTACGCAAGCGGTTCCCAAAGAGCTTTAGAACAAGGCATAGTTTTCCCTGCTGGCTCTTTGGGCGGGGGACCCATCTCCAGCCGTATGGCCATTTTTGTGCCTGGCCGGGGGCCAAGTGGGAAAGGGTGGTTTTGAGGCTGAAGGCAGCAGGAAAGCCCGCAGCCCCTGGGTCTGTGGGGCCAAGCAAGCGGTTCCCAAAGAGCTTTAGAACAAGGCATAGTTTTCCCTGCTGGCTCTTAGGGCGGGGGACCCATCTGCAGCCGTATGGCTATTTTTGAGCCTGGAGCAGTGCCAAGTGGGAAAGGGTGGTTTTGAGGGTGAAGGCAGCAGGAAAGCCCGCAGCCCCCAGGTCTGTGGGGCTACGCAAGCGGTTCCCAAAGAGCTTTAGAACAAGGCATAGTTTTCCCTGCTGGCTCTTTGGGCGGGGGACCCATCTCCAGCCGTATGGCCATTTTTGTGCCTGGCGCGGCGCCAAGTGGGAAAGGGTGGTGTCGAGGCTGAAGGCAGCAGGAAAGCCCGCAGCCCCCAGGTCTGTGGGGCTACGCAAGCGGTTCCCAAAGAGCTTTAGAACAAGGCATAGTTTTCCCTGCTGGCTCTTTGGGCGGGGGACCCATCTCCAGCCGTATGGCCATTTTTGTGCCTGGCCGGGGGCCAAGTGGGAAAGGGTGGTTTTGAGGCTGAAGGCAGCAGGAAAGCCCGCAGCCCCCAGGTCTGTGGGGCCAAGCAAGCGGTTCCCAAAGAGCTTTAGAACAAGGCATAGTTTTCCCTGCTGGCTCTTTGGGCATGGGACCCATCTCCAGCCATAGGCCATTTTTGTGCTTGATAGGGCGCCAAGTGGGAAAGGGTTGCTTTGAGGCTGAAGACAGCAGGAAAGCCCGCAGCCCCCAGGTCTGTGGGGCTATGCAAGCGGTTCCCAAAGAGCTTTAGAACAAGGCATAGTTTTCCCTGCTGGTTCTCTGGGCGGGGGACACATCTCCAGCCGTATGGCCATTTTTGAGCCTGGCGCGGCGCCAGGTGGGAAAGGGTGGCTTTGAGGCTGAAGGCAGGAGCAAAGCCCGCAACCCCCAGGTCTGTGGTGCTACGCAAGCGGTTCCCAAAGAGCTTTAGAACAAGGCATAGTTTTCCCAGCTGGCTCTTAGGGCTGGAGACCCATCTCCAGACATAGGCCATTTTTGTGCCTGGCGCATTGCCAAGTGGGAAAGGGTGCTGTCGAGGCTGAAGGCAGCAGGAAAGCCCGCAGCCCCAAGGTCTGTGGGGCTACGCAAGCGGTTCCCAAAGAGCTTTAGAACAAGGCATAGTTTTCCCTGCTGGCTCTTTGGGCGGGGGACCCATCTCCAGTCGTATGGCTATTTTTATGCCTGGCGCGTTGCGTAGTGGGAAAGGGTGGTTTTGAGGCTGAAGGCAGCAGGAAAGCCTGCAGCCCCCAGGTCTGTGGGGCTACGTAAGCGGTTCCCAAAGAGCTTTAGAACAAGGCATAGTTTTCCCTGCTGGCTCTTTGGGCGGGGGACCCATCTCCAGCCGTATATCCATTTTTGTGCCTGATGCGGCGCAAAGTGGGAAAGGGTGGCTTTGAGGCTGAAGGCAGGAGGAAAGCCCGCAGCCCCCAGGTCTGTGCGGCTACGCAAGCGGTTCCCAAAGAGCTTTAGAACAAGGCATAGTTTTCCCTGCTGGCTCTTTGGGCGGGGGACCCATCTCCAGCCGTACGGCCATTTTTGTGCCTGGCGCGGCGCCAAGAGGGAAAGGGTGGTGTCGAGGCTAAAGGCAGCAGGAAAGCCCGCAGCCCCCAGGTCTGTGGGGCTACGCAAGCGGTTCCCAAAGAGCTTTAGAACAAGGCATAGTTTTCCCTGCTGGCTCTTTGGGCGGGGGACCCATCTCCAGCCGTATGGCCATTTTTGTGCATGGCGCAGCGCCAAGTGGGAAATGGTGGTATCGAGGCTGAAGGCAGCAGGAAAGCCCGCAGCCCCCACGTCTGTGGGGCTACGCAAGCGGTTCCCAAAGAGCTTTAGAACAAGGCATAGTTTTCCCTGCTGGCTCTTTGGGCATGGGACCCATCTCCACCCATAGGCCATTTTTGTGCCTGATAGGGCGCCAAGTGGGAAAGGGTGGCTTTGAGGCTGAAGACAGCAGGAAAGCCTGCAGCCCCCAGGTCTGTGGGGCTACGCAAGCGGTTCCCAAAGAGCTTTAGAACAAGGCCTAGTTTTCCCTGCTGGCTCTTTGGGTGGGGGACCCATCTCCAGCCGTATGGCTATTTTTGTGCCTGACGCGGTGCGTAGTGGCATAGGGTGGTTTTGACGCTGAAGGCAGCAGGAAAGCCCGCAGCCCCAAGGTCTGAGGGGCTACGCAAGCGGTTCCCAAAGAGCTTTAGAACAAGGCATAGTTTTCCCTGCTGGCTCTTTGGGCGGGGGACCCATCTCCAGCCGTATGGCCATTTTTGTGCCTGGCGCGGCGCCAAGTGGGAAAGGGTGGTGTCGAGGCTGAAGGCAGCAGCAAAGCCTGCAGCCCCCAGGTCTGTGGGGCCAAGCAAGCGGTTCCCAAAGAGCTTTAGAACAAGGCATAGTTTTCCCTGCTGGCTCTTTGGGCATGGGACCCATCTCCAGCCGTATGGCCATTTTTGTGCCTGGCGCGGCGCCAAGTGGGAAAGGGTGGCTTTGAGGCTGAAGGCAGCAGCAAAGCCCGCAGCCCCCAGGTCTGTGGTGCTACGCAAGCGGTTCCCAGAGACCTTTAGAACAAGGCATAGTTTTCCCTGCTGGCTCTTTGGGCATGGGACCCATCTCCAGCCATATGGCCATTTTTGTGCCTGGCCCGGCGCCAAGAGGGAAAGGGTGGTGTCGAGGCTAAAGGCAGCAGGAAAGCCCGCAGCCCCCAGGTCTGTGGGGCTACGCAAGCGGTTCCCAAAGAGCTTTAGAACAAGGCATAGTTTTCCCTGCTGGCTCTTTGGGCGGGGGACTCATCTCCAGCCGTATGGCCATTTTTGTGCATGGCGCAGCGCCAAGTGGGAAATGGTGGTATCGAGGCTGAAGGCAGCAGGAAAGCCCGCAGCCCCCACGTCTGTGGGGCTACGCAAGCGGTTCCCAAAGAGCTTTAGAACAAGGCATAGTTTTCCCTGCTGGCTCTTTGGGCATGGGACACATCTCCACCCATAGGCCATTTTTGTGCCTGATAGGGCGCCAAGTGGGAAAGGGTGGCTTTGAGGCTGAAGACAGCAGGAAAGCCTGCAGCCCCCAGGTCTGTGGGGCTACGCAAGCGGTTCCCAAAGAGCTTTAGAACAAGGCATAGTTTTCCCTGCTGGCTCTTTGGGTGGGGGACCCATCTCCAGCCGTATGGCTATTTTTGTGCCTGACGCGGTGCGTAGTGGCATAGGGTGGTTTTGAGGCTGAAGGCAGCAGGAAAGCCCGCAGCCCCCACGTCTGTGGGGCCAAGCAAGCGGTTCCCAAAGAGCTTTAGAACAAGGCATAGTTTTCCCTGCTGGCTCTTTGGGCGGGGGACCCATCTCCAGCCGTATGGCCATTTTTGTGCCTGGCGCGGTGCGTAGTGGGAAAGGGTGGTTTTGACGCTGAAGGCAGCAGGAAAGCCCGCAGCCCCCAGGTCTGTGGGGCTACGCAAGCGGTTCCCAAAGAGCTTTAGAACAAGGCATAGTTTTCCCTGCTGGCTCTTTGGGCGGGGGACCCATCTCCAGCCGTATGGCCATTTTTGTGCCTGGCGCGGCGCCAAGTGGGTAAGGGTGGTGTCGAGGCTGAAGGCAGCAGCAAAGCCTGCAGCCCCCAGGTCTGTGGGGCTACGCAAGCGGTTCCCAAAGAGCTTTAGAACAAGGCATAGTTTTCCCTGCTGGCTCTTTGGGCGGGGGACCCATCTCCAGCCGTATGGCCATTTTTGTGCCTGATAGGGCGCCAAGTGGGAAAGGGTGGTGTCGAGGCTGAAGACAGCAGGAAAGCCCGCAGCCCCCACGTCTGTGGGGCCAAGCAAGCGGTTCCCAAAGAGCTTTAGAACAAGGCATAGTTTTCCCTGCTGGCTCTTTGGGCATGGGACCCATCTCCACCCATAGGCCATTTTTGTGCCTGATAGGGCGCCAAGTGGGAAAGGGTGGCTTTGAGGCTGAAGACAGCAGGAAAGCCTGCAGCCCCCAGGTCTGTGGGGCTATGCAAGCGGTTCCCAAAGAGCTTTAGAACAAGGCATAGTTTTCCCTGCTGGCTCTTTGGGCGGGGGACCCATCTCCAGCCGTATGGCCATTTTTGTGCCTGGCGCGGCGCCAAGTGGGAAAGGGTGGTGTCGAGGCTGAAGGCAGCAGGAAAGCCCGCAGCCCCCACGTCTGTGGGGCTACGCAAGCGGTTCCCAAAGAGCTTTAGAACAAGGCATAGTTTTCCCTGCTGGCTCTTTGGGTGGGGGACCCATCTCCAGACGTATGGCCATTTTTGTGCCTGGCGCGGTGCGTAGTGGCATAGGGTGGTTTTGAGGCTGAAGGCAGCAGGAAAGCCCGCAGCCCCCACGTCTGTGGGGCCAAGCAAGCGGTTCCCAGAGAGCTTTAGAACAAGGCATAGTTTTCCCTGCTGGCTCTTTGGGCGGGGGACCCATCTCCAGCCATATGGCCATTTTTGTGCCTGGCGCGGTGCGTAGTGGGAAAGGGTGGTTTTGACGCTGAAGGCAGCAGGAAAGCCCGCAGCCCCCACGTCTCTGGGGCTACGCAAGCGGTTCCCAAAGAGCTTTAGAACAAGGCATAGTTTTCCCTGCTGGCTCTTTGGGCATGGGACCCATCTCCAGCCATAGGCCATTTTTGTGCCTGGCGCGGCGCCAAGTGGGAAAGGGTGGCTTTGAGGCTGAAGGCAGCAGCAAAGCCCGCAGCCCCCAGGTCTGTGGGGCTACGCAAGCGGTTCCCAAAGAGCTTTAGAACAAGGCATAGTTTTCCCTGCTGGCTCTTTGGGCGGGGGACCCATCTCCAGCCGTATGGCCATTTTTGTGCCTGATAGGGCGCCAAGTGGGAAAGGGTGGTGTCGAGGCTGAAGACAGCAGGAAAGCCTGCAGCCCCCAGGTCTGTGGGGCTACGCAAGCGGTTCCCAAAGAGCTTTAGAACAAGGCATAGTTTTCCCTGCTGGCTCTTTGGGCGGGGGACCCATCTCCAGCCGTATGGCCATTTTTGAGCCTGGCGCGGCGCCAGGTGGGAAAGGGTGGCTTTGAGGCTGAAGGCAGGAGCAAAGCCTGCAGCCCCCAGGTCTGTGGGGCTACGCAAGCGGTTCCCAAAGAGCTTTAGAACAAGGCATAGTTTTCCCTGCTGGCTCTTAGGGCGGGGGACCCATCTCCAGCCGTATGGCCATTTTTGTGCCTGGCGCAGCGCCAAGTGGGAAAGGGTGGTGTCGAGGCTGAAGGCAGCAGGAAAGCCCGCAGCCCCCAGGTCTGTGGGGCTACGCAAGCGGTTCCCAAAGAGCTTTAGAACAAGGCATAGTTTTCCCTGCTCGCTCTTTGGGCAGGGGACCCATCTCCAGCCGTATGGCCATTTTTGTGCCTGGCGAAGCCCCAAGAGGGAAAGGGTGGCTTTGAATCTGAAGGCAGCAGGAAAGCCCGCAGCCCCCAGGTCTGTGGGGCTACGCAAGCGGTTCCCAAAGAGCTTTAGAACAAGGCATAGTTTTCCCTGCTGGCTCTTTTGGCAGGGGACCCATCTCCAGCCGTATGGCCATTTTTGTGCCTGGCGCGGTGCGTAGTGGGAAAGGGTGGTGTTGAGGCTGAAGGCAGCAGCAAAGACTGCAGCCCCCAGGTCTGTGGGGCCAAGCAAGCGGTTCCCAAAGAGCTTTAGAACAAGGCATAGTTTTCCCTGCTGGCTCTCTGGGCGGGGGACCCATCTCCAGCCGTATGGCCATTTTTGAGCCTGGAGCAGTGCCAAGTGGGAAAGGGTGGTTTTGAGGCTGAAGGCAGCAGGAAAGGCCGCAGCCCCCAGGTCTGTGGGGATACGCAAGCGGTTCCCAAAGAGCTTTAGAACAAGGCATAGTTTTCCCTGCTGGCTCTTTGGGCGGGGGACCCATCTCCAGCCGTATGGCCATTTTTGTGCCTGGCGCGGCGCCAAGTGGGAAAGGGTGGTTTTGAGGCTGAAGGCAGCAGGAAAGCCCGCAGCCGCCACGTCTGTGGGGCCAAGCAAGCGGTTCCCAAAGAGCTTTAGAACAAGGCATAGTTTTCCCTGCTGGCTCTTTGGGCCTGGGACCCATCTCCAGCCATAGGCCATTTTTGTGCTTGATAGGGCGCCAAGTGGGAAAGGGTGGCTTTGAGGCTGAAGGCAGCAGGAAAGCCTGCAGCCCCCAGGTCTGTGGGGCTACGCAAGCAGTTCCCAAAGAGCTTTAGAACAAGGCATAGTTTTCCCTGCTGGCTCTTTGTTCGGGGGACCCATCTCCACCCATAGGCCATTTTTGTGCCTGGCCCGGCGCCCAGTGGGAAAGGGTGGTTTTGAGGCTGAAGGCAGCAGCAAAGCCTGCAGCCCCCAGGTCTGTGGGGCTACGCAAGCGGTTCCCAAAGAGCTTTAGAACAAGGCATAGTTTTCCCTGCTGGCTCTTTGGGCGGGGGACCCATCTCCAGCCGTATGGCCATTTTTGTGCCTGGCCGGGGGCCAAGTGGGAAAGGGTGGTTTTGAGGCTGAAGGCAGCAGGAAAGCCCGCAGCCCCCAGGTGTGTGGGGCTACGCAAGCGGTTCCCAAAGAGCTTTAGAACAAGGCATAGTTTTCCCTGCTGGCTCTTTGGGCATGGGACCCATCTCCAGCCATAGGCCATTTTTGTGCTTGATAGGGCGCCAAGTGGGAAAGGGTGGCTTTGAGGCTGAAGACAGCAGGAAAGCCCGCAGCCCCCAGGTCTGTGGGGCTACGCAAGCGGTTCCCAAAGAGCTTTAGAACAAGGCATAGTTTTCCCTGCTGGCTCTCTGGGCGGGGGACCCATCTCCAGCCGTATGGCCATTTTTGAGCCTGGCGCGGCGCCAGGTGGGAAAGGGTGGCTTTGAGGCTGAAGGCAGGAGCAAAGCCTGCAGCCCCCAGGTCTGTGGTGCTACGCAAGCGGTTCCCAAAGAGCTTTAGAACAAGGCATAGTTTTCCCTGCTGGCTCTTAGGGCATGGGACCCATCTCCAGCCATAGGCCATTTTTGTGCCTGGCGCGAAGCCAAGTGGGAAAGGGTGCTGTCGAGGCTGAAGGCAGCAGGAAAGCCCGCAGCCCCCAGGTCTGTGGGGCTACGCAAGCGGTTCCCAAAGAGCTTTAGAACAAGGCATAGTTTTCCCTGCTGGCTCTTTGGGCGGGGGACCCATCTCCAGCCGTATGGCCATTTTTGTGCCTGGCCGGGGGCCAAGTGGGAAAGGGTGGTGTCGAGGCTGAAGGCAGCAGGAAAGCCCGCAGCGCCCAGGTCTGTGCGGCTACGCAAGCGGTTCCCAAAGAGCTTTAGAACAAGGCATAATTTTCCCTGCTGGCTCTTTGGGCGGGGGACCCATCTCCAGCCGTATGGCCATTTTTGTCCCTGGCCCGGCGCCAAGTGGGAAAGGGTGGTGTTGAGGCTGAAGGCAGCAGCAAAGACTGCAGCCCCCAGGTCTGTGGGGCCAAGCAAGCGGTTCCCAAAGAGCTTTAGAACAAGGCATAGTTTTCCCTGCTGGCTCTTTGGGCGGGGGACCCATCTCCAGCCGTATGGCCATTTTTGTGCCTGGCGCGGCGCCAAGTGGGAAAGGGTGGCTTTGAGGCTGAAGGCAGCAGCAAAGCCCGCAGCCCCCAGGTCTGTGGGGCTACGCAAGCGGTTCCCAAAGAGCTTTAGAACAAGGCATAGTTTTCCCTGCTGGCTCTTTGGGCATGGGACCCATCTCCAGCCATATGGCCATTTTTGTGCCTGGCCCGGCGCCAAGAGGGAAAGAGTGGTGTCGAGGCTAAAGGCAGCAGGAAAGCCCGCAGCCCCCAGGTCTGTGGGGCTACGCAAGCGGTTCCCAAAGAGCTTTAGAACAAGGCATAGTTTTCCCTGCTGGCTCTTTGGGCGGGGGACCCATCTCCAGCCGTATGGCCATTTTTGTGCATGGCGCAGCGCCAAGTGGGAAATGGTGGTATCGAGGCTGAAGGCAGCAGGAAAGCCCGCAGCCCCCACGTCTGTGGGGCTACGCAAGCGGTTCCCAAAGAGCTTTAGAACAAGGCATAGTTTTCCCTGCTGGCTCTTTGGGCATGGGACCCATCTCCACCCATAGGCCATTTTTGTGCCTGATAGGGCGCCAAGTGGGAAAGGGTGGCTTTGAGGCTGAAGACAGCAGGAAAGCCTGCAGCCCCCAGTTCTGTGGGGCTACGCAAGCGGTTCCCAAAGAGCTTTAGAACAAGGCATAGTTTTCCCTGCTGGCTCTTTGGGTGGGGGACCCATCTCCAGCCGTATGGCTATTTTTGTGCCTGACGCGGTGCGTAGTGGCATAGGGTGGTTTTGAGGCTGAAGGCAGCAGGAAAGCCCGCAGCCCCCACGTCTGTGGGGCCAAGCAAGCGGTTCCCAAAGAGCTTTAGAACAAGGCATAGTTTTCCCTGCTGGCTCTTTGGGCGGGGGACCCATCTCCAGCCGTATGGCCATTTTTGTGCCTGGCGCGGTGCGTAGTGGGAAAGGGTGGTTTTGACGCTGAAGGCAGCAGGAAAGCCCGCAGCCCCCAGGTCTGTGGGGCTACGCAAGCGGTTCCCAAAGAGCTTTAGAACAAGGCATAGTTTTCCCTGCTGGCTCTTTGGGCGGGGGACCCATCTCCAGCCGTATGGCCATTTTTGTGCCTGGCGCGGCGCCAAGTGGGTAAGGGTGGTGTCGAGGCTGAAGGCAGCAGCAAAGCCCGCAGCCCCCAGGTCTGTGGGGCCAAGCAAGCGGTTCCCAAAGAGCTTTAGAACAAGGCATAGTTTTCCCTGCTGGCTCTTTGGGCGGGGGACCCATCTCCAGCCATAGGCCATTTTTGTGCCTGGCCAGGCGCCCAGTGGGAAAGGGTGGCTTTGAGGCTTGAAGGCAGCAGGAAAGCCCGCAGCCCCCACGTCTGTGGGGCTACGCAAGCGGTTCCCAAAGAGCTTTAGAACAAGGCATAATTTTCCCTGCTGGCTCTTTGGTCGGGGGACCCATCTCCAGCCATATGGCCATTTTTGTGCCTGGCGCAGCGCCAAGTGGGAAAGGGTGGTTTTGAGGCTGAAGGCAGCAGCAAAGCCCGCAGCCCCCAGGTCTGTGGGGCTACGCAAGCGGTTCCCAAAGAGCTTTAGAACAAGGCATAATTTTCCCTGCTGGCTCTTTGGGCGGGGGACCCATCTCCAGCCGTATGGCCATTTTTGTGCCTGGCGGGGGGCCAAGTGGGAAAGGGTGGTTTTGAGGCTGAAGGCAGCAGGAAAGCCCGCAGCCCCCACGTGTGTGGGGCTACGCAAGCGGTTCCCAAAGAGCTTTAGAACAAGGCATAGTTTTCCCTGCTGGCTCTTTGGGCATGGGACCCATCTCCAGCCATAGGCCATTTTTGTGCTTGATAGGGCGCCAAGTGGGAAAGGGTGGTGTCGAGGCTGAAGGCAGCAGGAAAGCCCGCAGCCCCCAGGTCTGTGCGGCTACGCAAGCGGTTCCCAAAGAGCTTTAGAACAAGGCATAATTTTCCCTGCTGGCTCTTTGGGCGGGGGACCCATCTCCAGCCGTATGGCCATTTTTGTGCCTGGCCGGGGGCCAAATGGGAAAGGGTGGTTTTGAGGCTGAAGGCAGCAGGAAAGCCCGCAGCCCCCACGTGTGTGGGGCTACGCAAGCGGTTCCCAAAGAGCTTTAGAACAAGGCATAGTTTTCCCTGCTGGCTCTTTGGGCATGGGACCCATCTCCAGCCATAGGCCATTTTTGTGCTTGATAGGGCGCCAAGTGGGAAAGGGTGGTGTCGAGGCTGAAGGCAGCAGGAAAGCCCGCAGCCCCCAGGTCTGTGCGGCTACGCAAGCGGTTCCCAAAGAGCTTTAGAACAAGGCATAATTTTCCCTGCTGGCTTTTTGGGCGGGGGACCCATCTCCAGCCGTACGGCCATTTTTGTGGCTGGTGCGGCGCCAAGAGGGAAAGGGTGGTGTCGAGGCTAAAGGCAGCAGGAAAGCCCGCAGCCCCCAGGTCTGTGGAGCTACGCAAGCAGTTCCCAAAGAGCTTTAGAACAAGGCATAGTTTTCCCTGCTGGCTCTTTGGGCGGGGGACCCATCTCCAGCCGTATGGCCATTTTTGTGCATGGCGCAGCGCCAAGTGGGAAAGGGTGGCTTTGAGGCTGAAGGCAGCAGGAAAGCCTGCAGCCCCCAGGTCTGTGGGGCCAAGCAAGCGGTTCCCAAAGAGCTTTAGAACAAGGCATAGTTTTCCCTGCTGGCTCTTTGGGCGGGGGACCCATCTCCAGCCGTATGGCCATTTTTGTGCCTGGCGCGGTGCGTAGTGGGAAAGGGTGGTTTTGACGCTGAAGGCAGCAGGAAAGCCCGCAGCCCCCAGGTCTGTGGGGCTACGCAAGCGGTTCACCAAAGAGCTTTAGAACAAGGCATAGTTTTCCCTGCTGGCTCTTTGGGCAGGGGACCCATCTCCAGCCGTATGGCCATTTTTGTCCCTGGCCCGGCGCCAAGTGGGAAAGGGTGGTGTTGAGGCTGAAGGCAGCAGCAAAGACTGCAGCCCCCAGGTCTGTGGGGCCAAGCAAGCGGTTCCCAAAGAGCTTTAGAACAAGGCATAGTTTTCCCTGCTGGCTCTTTGGGCGGGGGACCCATCTCCAGCCGTATGGCCATTTTTGTGCCTGGCGCGGCGCCAAGTGGGTAAGGGTGGTGTCGAGGCTGAAGGCAGCAGGAAAGCCCGCAGCACCCACGTCTGTGGGGCCAAGCAAGCGGTTCCCAAAGAGCTTTAGAACAAGGCATAGTTTTCCCTGCTGGCTCTTTGGGCGGGGGACCCATCTCCAGCCGTATGGCCATTTTTGTGCCTGGCGCGGTGCGTAGTGGGAAAGGGTGGTTTTGACGCTGAAGGCAGCAGGAAAGCCCGCAGCCCCCAGGTCTGTGGGGCTACGCAAGCGGTTCCCAAAGAGCTTTAGAACAAGGCATAGTTTTCCCTGCTGGCTCTTTGGGCGGGGGACCCATCTCCAGCCGTATGGCCATTTTTGTGCCTGGCGCGGCGCCAAGTGGGTAAGGGTGGTGTCGAGGCTGAAGGCAGCAGCAAAGCCTGCAGCCCCCAGGTCTGTGGGGCCAAGCAAGCGGTTCCCAAAGAGCTTTAGAAGAAGGCATAGTTTTCCCTGCTGGCTCTTTGGGCATGGGACCCATCTCCAGCCGTATGGCCATTTTTGTCCCTGGCCCGGCGCCAAATGGAAAGGGTGGCTTTGAGGCTGAAGGCAGCAGGAAAGCCCGCAGCCCCCAGGTCTGTGGGGCTACGCAAGCGGTTCCCAAAGAGCTTTAGAACAAGGCATAGTTTTCCCTGCTGGCTCTTTGGGCGGGGGACCCATCTCCAGCCATATGGCCATTTTTGTGCCTGGCGAAGCCCCAAGTGCGAAAGGGTGGCTTTGAGGCTGAAGGCAGCAGGAAAGCCCGCAGCCCCCAGGTCTGTGGGGCTACGCAAGCGGTTCCCAAAGAGCTTTAGAACAAGGCATAGTTTTCCCTGCTGGCTCTTTTGGCAGGGGACCCATCTCCAGCCGTATGGCCATTTTTGAACCTGGAGCAGTGCCAAGTGGGAAAGGGTGGTGTCGTGGCTGAAGGCAGCAGGAAAGCCCGCAGCCCCCAGGTCTGTGGGGCTACGCAAGCAGTTCCCAAAGAGCTTTAGAACAAGGCATAGTTTTCCCTGCTGGCTCTTTGGGCGGGGGACCCATCTCCAGCCATAGGCCATTTTTGTGCCTGGCCCGGCGCCCACTGGGAAAGGGTGGCTTTGAGGCTTGAAGGCAGCAGGAAAGCCCGCAGCCCCCACGTCTGTGGGGCTACGCAAGCGGTTCCCAAAGAGCTTTAGAACAAGGCATAATTTTCCCTGCTGGCTCTTTGGTCGGGGGACCCATCTCCAGCCATATGGCCATTTTTGTGCCTGGCGCAGCGCCAAGTGGGAAAGGGTGGTTTTGAGGCTGAAGGCAGCAGCAAAGCCTGCAGCCCCCAGGTCTGTGGGGCTACGCAAGCGGTTCCCAAAGAGCTTTAGAACAAGGCATAATTTTCCCTGCTGGCTCTTTGGGCGGGGGACCCATCTCCAGCCGTATGGCCATTTTTGTGCCTGGCCGGGGGCCAAGTGGGAAAGGGTGGTTTTGAGGCTGAAGGCAGCAGGAAAGCCCGCAGCCCCCACGTGTGTGGGGCTACGCAAGCGGTTCCCAAAGAGCTTTAGAACAAGGCATAGTTTTCCCTGCTGGCTCTTTGGGCATGGGACCCATCTCCAGCCATAGGCCATTTTTGTGCTTGATAGGGCGCCAAGTGGGAAAGGGTGGTGTCGAGGCTAAAGGCAGCAGGAAAGCCCGCAGCCCCCAGGTCTGTGCGGCTACGCAAGCGGTTCCCAAAGAGCTTTAGAACAAGGCATAATTTTCCCTGCTGGCTCTTTGGGCGGGGGACCCATCTCCAGCCGTATGGCCATTTTTGTGCCTGGCCGGGGGCCAAGTGGGAAAGGGTGGTGTCGAGGCTAAAGGCAGCAGGAAAGCCCGCAGCCCCCAGGTCTGTGGAGCTACGCAAGCAGTTCCCAAAGAGCTTTAGAACAAGGCATAGTTTTCCCTGCTGGCTCTTTGGGCGGGGGACCCATCTCCAGCCGTATGGCCATTTTTGTGCATGGCGCAGCGCCAAGTGGGAAAGGGTGGCTTTGAGGCTGAAGGCAGCAGGAAAGCCCGCAGCCCCCAGGTCTGTGGGGCTACGCAAGCGGTTCCCAAAGACCTTTAGAACAAGGCATAGTTTTCCCTGCTGGCTCTTTGGGCATGGGACCCATCTCCACCCATAGGCCATTTTTGTGCCTGATAGGGCGCCAAGTGAGAAAGGGTGGCTTTGAGGCTAAAGACAGCAGGAAAGCCTGCAGCCCCCAGGTCTGTGGGGCTACGCAAGCGGTTCCCAAAGAGCTTTAGAACAAGGCATAGTTTTCCCTGCTGGCTCTTTGGGTGGGGGACCCATCTCCAGCCGTATGGCTATTTTTGTGCCTGACGCGGTGCGTAGTGGCATAGGGTGGTTTTGAGGCTGAAGGCAGCAGGAAAGCCCGCAGCCCCCACGTCTGTGGGGCCAAGCAAGCGGTTCCCAAAGAGCTTTAGAACAAGGCATAGTTTTCCCTGCTGGCTCTTTGGGCGGGGGACCCATCTCCAGCCGTATGGCCATTTTTGTGCCTGGCGCGGTGCGTAGTGGGAAAGGGTGGTTTTGACGCTGAAGGCAGCAGGAAAGCCCGCAGCCCCCAGGTCTGTGGGGCTACGCAAGCGGTTCACCAAAGAGCTTTAGAACAAGGCATAGTTTTCCCTGCTGGCTCTTTGGGCAGGGGACCCATCTCCAGCCGTATGGCCATTTTTGTCCCTGGCCCGGCGCCAAGTGGGAAAGGGTGGTTTTGAGGCTGAAGGCAGCAGCAAAGACTGCAGCCCCCAGGTCTGTGGGGCCAAGCAAGCGGTTCCCAAAGAGCTTTAGAACAAGGCATAGTTTTCCCTGCTGGCTCTTTGGGCGGGGGACCCATCTCCAGCCGTATGGCCATTTTTGTGCCTGGCGCGGCGCCAAGTGGGTAAGGGTGGTGTCGAGGCTGAAGGCAGCAGCAAAGCCTGCAGCCCCCAGGTCTGTGGGGCCAAGCAAGCGGTTCCCAAAGAGCTTTAGAACAAGGCATAGTTTTCCCTGCTGGCTCTTTGGGCATGGGACCCATCTCCAGCCGTATGGCCATTTTTGTCCCTGGCCCGGCGCCAAGTGGGAAAGGGTGGCTTTGAGGCTGAAGGCAGCAGGAAAGCCCGCAGCCCCCAGGTCTGTGGGGCTACGCAAGCGGTTCCCAAAGAGCTTTAGAACAAGGCATAGTTTTCCCTGCTGGCTCTTTGGGTGGGGGACCCATCTCCAGCCGTATGGCCATTTTTGTGCCTGATAGGGCGCCAAGTGGGAAAGGGTGGTGTCGAGGCTGAAGACAGCAGGAAAGCCCGCAGCCCCCACGTCTGTGGGGCCAAGCAAGCGGTTCCCAAAGAGCTTTAGAACAAGGCATAGTTTTCCCTGCTGGCTCTTTGGGCATGGGACCCATCTCCAGCCATAGGCCATTTTTGTGCCTGATAGGGCGCCAAGTGGGAAAGGGTGGCTTTGAGGCTGAAGACAGCAGGAAAGCCTGCAGCTCCCAGGTCTGTGGGGCTATGCAAGCGGTTCCCAAAGAGCTTTAGAACAAGGCATAGTTTTCCCTGCTGGCTCTTTGGGCGGGGGACCCATCTCCAGCCGTATGGCCATTTTTGTGCCTGGCGCGGCGCCAAGTGGGAAAGGGTGGTGTCGAGGCTGAAGGCAGCAGGAAAGCCCGCAGCCCCCAGGTCTGTGGGGCTACGCAAGCGGTTCCCAAAGAGCTTTAGAACAAGGCATAGTTTTCCCTGCTGGCTCTTTGGGTGGGGGACCCATCTCCAGACGTATGGCTATTTTTGTGCCTGGCGCGGTGCGTAGTGGCATAGGGTGGTTTTGAGGCTGAAGGCAGCAGGAAAGCCCGCAGCCCCCACGTCTGTGGGGCCAAGCAAGCGGTTCCCAAAGAGCTTTAGAACAAGGCATAGTTTTCCCTGCTGGCTCTTTGGGCGGGGGACCCATCTCCAGCCATATGGCCATTTTTGAGCCTGGAGCAGTGCCAAGTGGGAAAGGGTGGTGTCGAGGCTGAAGGCAGCAGGAAAGCCCGCAGCCCCCACGTCTGTGGGGCCAAGCAAGCGGTTCCCAAAGAGCTTTAGAACAAGGCATAGTTTTCCCTGCTGGCTCTTTGGGCATGGGACCCATCTCCAGCCATAGGCCATTTTTGTGCCTGGCGCGGCGCCAAGTGGGAAAGGGTGGTTTTGAGGCTGAAGGCAGCAGCAAAGCCCGCAGCCCCCAGGTCTGTGGGGCTACGCAAGCGGTTCCCAAAGAGCTTTAGAACAAGGCATAGTTTTCCCTGCTGGCTCTTTGGGCGGGGGACCCATCTCCAGCCGTATGGCCATTTTTGAGCCTGGCGCGGCGCCAAGTGGGAAAGGGTGGCTTTGAGGCTGAAGGCAGCAGGAAAGCCCGCAGCCCCCAGGTCTGTGGGGCTACGCAAGCGGTTCCCAAAGAGCTTTAGAACAAGGCATAGTTTTCCCTGCTGGCTCTTTGGGCGGGGGACCCATCTCCAGCCGTATGGCCATTTTTGTGCCTGGCGAAGCCCCAAGAGGGAAAGGGTGGCTTTGAATCTGAAGGCAGCAGGAAAGCCCGCAGCCCCCAGGTCTGTGGGGCTACGCAAGCGGTTCCCAAAGAGCTTTAGAACAAGGCATAGTTTTCCCTGCTGGCTCTTTTGGCAGGGGACCCATCTCCAGCCGTATGGCCATTTTTGTGCCTGGCGCGGTGCGTAGTGGGAAAGGGTGGTGTTGAGGCTGAAGGCAGCAGCAAAGACTGCAGTCCCCAAGTTTGTGGGGCCAAGCAAGCGGTTCCCAAAGAGCTTTAGAACAAGGCATAGTTTTCCCTGCTGGCTCTTTGGGCGGGGGACCCATCTCCAGCCGTATGGCCATTTTTGTGCCTGGCGCGGCGCCAAGTGGGAAAGGGTGGTGTCGAGGCTGAAGGCAGCAGCAAAGCCCGCAGCCCCCAGGTCTGTGGGGCTACGCAAGCGGTTCCCAAAGAGCTTTAGAACAAGGCATAGTTTTCCCTGCTGGCTCTTTGGGCGGGGGACCCATCTGCAGCCGTATGGCCATTTTTGAGCCTGGAGCAGTGCCAAGTGGGAAAGGGTGGTTTTGAGGGTGAAGGCAGCAGGAAAGCCCGCAGCCCCCAGGTCTGTGGGGCTACGCAAGCGGTTCCCAAAGAGCTTTAGAACAAGGCATAGTTTTCCCTGCTGGCTCTTTGGGCGGGGGACCCATCTCCAGCCGTATGGCCATTTTTGTGCCTGGCGCGGCGCCAAGTGGGAAAGGGTGGTGTCGAGGCTGAAGGCAGCAGGAAAGCCCGCAGCCCCCACGTCTGTGGGGCCAAGCAAGCGGTTCCCAAAGAGCTTTAGAACAAGGCATAATTTTCCCTGCTGGCTCTTTGGGCCTGGGACCCATCTCCAGCCATAGGCCATTTTTGTGCTTGATAGGGCGCCAAGTGGGAAAGGGTGGCTTTGAGGCTGAAGGCAGCAGGAAAGCCTGCAGCCCCCAGGTCTGTGGGGCTATGCAAGCAGTTCCCAAAGAGCTTTAGAACAAGGCATAGTTTTCCCTGCTGGCTCTTTGTTCGGGGGACCCATCTCCAGCCATAGGCCATTTTTGTGCCTGGCCCGGCGCCCAGTGGGAAAGGGTGGCTTTGAGGCTTGAAGGCAGCAGGAAAGCCCGCAGCCCCCAGGTCTGTGGGGCTACGCAAGCGGTTCCCAAAGAGCTTTAGAACAAGGCATAGTTTTCCCTGCTGGCTCTTTGGGCATGGGACCCATCTCCACCCATAGGCCATTTTTGAGCCTGGCGCGGCGCCAAGTGGGAAAGGGTTGTGTCGAGGCTAAAGGCAGCAGGAAAGCCCGCAGCCCCCAGGTCTGTGGGGCTACGCAAGCGGTTCCCAAAGAGCTTTAGAACAAGGCATAGTTTTCCCTGCTGGCTCTTTGGGCGGGGGACCCATCTCCAGCCGTATGGCCATTTTTGTGCCTGGCGCAGCGCCAAGTGGGAAAGGGTGGTTTTGAGGCTGAAGGCAGCAGCAAAGCCCGCAGCCCCCAGGTCTGTGGGGCTACGCAAGCGGTTCCCAAAGAGCTTTAGAACAAGGCATAGTTTTCCCTGCTGGCTCTTTGGGCGGGGGACCCATCTCCAGCCGTATGGCCATTTTTGTGCCTGGCCGGGGGCCAAGTGGGAAAGGGTGGTTTTGAGGCTGAAGGCAGCAGGAAAGCCCGCAGCCCCCAGGTGTGTGGGGCTACGCAAGCGGTTCCCAAAGAGCTTTAGAACAAGGCATAGTTTTCCCTGCTGGCTCTTTGGGCATGGGACCCATCTCCAGCCATAGGCCATTTTTGTGCTTGATAGGGCGCCAAGTGGGAAAGGGTTGCTTTGAGGCTGAAGACAGCAGGAAAGCCCGCAGCCCCCAGGTCTGTGGGGCTACGCAAGCGGTTCCCAAAGAGCTTTAGAACAAGGCATAGTTTTCGCTGCTGGCTCTCTGGGCGGGGGACCCATCTCCAGCCGTATGGCCATTTTTGAGCCTGGCGCGGCGCCAAGTGGGAAAGGGTGGCTTTGAGGCTGAAGGCAGGAGCAAAGCCTGCAGCCCCCAGGTCTGTGGGGCTACGCAAGCGGTTCCCAAAGAGCTTTAGAACAAGCCATAGTTTTCCCAGCTGGCTCTTAGGGCATGGGACCCATCTCCAGCCATAGGCCATTTTTGTGCCTGGCGCGAAGCCAAGTGGGAAAGGGTGCTGTCGAGGCTGAAGGCAGCAGGAAAGCCCGCAGCCCCCAGGTCTGTGGGGCTACGCAAGCGGTTCCCAAAGAGCTTTAGAACAAGGCATAGTTTTCCCTGCTGGCTCTTTGGGCGGGGGACCCATCTCCAGTCGTATGGCTATTTTTATGCCTGGCGTGTTGCGTAGTGGGAAAGGGTGGTTTTGAGGCTGAAGGCAGCAGGAAAGCCCGCAGCCCCCAGTTCTGTGGGGCTACGCAAGCGGTTCACCAAAGAGCTTTAGAACAAGGCATAGTTTTCCCTGCTGGCTCTTTGGGCAGGGGACCCATCTCCAGCCGTATGGCCATTTTTGTCCCTGGCCCGGCGCCAAGTGGGAAAGGGTGGTTTTGAGGCTGAAGGCAGCAGCAAAGACTGCAGCCCCCAGGTCTGTGGGGCCAAGCAAGCGGTTCCCAAAGAGCTTTAGAACAAGGCATAGTTTTCCCTGCTGGCTCTTTGGGCGGGGGACCCATCTCCAGCCGTATGGCCATTTTTGTGCCTGGCGCGGCGCCAAGTGGGTAAGGGTGGTGTCGAGGCTGAAGGCAGCAGCAAAGCCTGCAGCCCCCAGGTCTGTGGGGCCAAGCAAGCGGTTCCCAAAGAGCTTTAGAACAAGGCATAGTTTTCCCTGCTGGCTCTTTGGGCATGGGACCCATCTCCAGCCGTATGGCCATTTTTGTCCCTGGCCCGGCGCCAAGTGGGAAAGGGTGGCTTTGAGGCTGAAGGCAGCAGGAAAGCCCGCAGCCCCCAGGTCTGTGGGGCTACGCAAGCGGTTCCCAAAGAGCTTTAGAACAAGGCATAGTTTTCCCTGCTGGCTCTTTGGGTGGGGGACCCATCTCCAGCCGTATGGCCATTTTTGTGCCTGATAGGGCGCCAAGTGGGAAAGGGTGGTGTCGAGGCTGAAGACAGCAGGAAAGCCCGCAGCCCCCACGTCTGTGGGCCAAGCAAGCGGTTCCCAAAGAGCTTTAGAACAAGGCATAGTTTTCCCTGCTGGCTCTTTGGGCATGGGACCCATCTCCAGCCATAGGCCATTTTTGTGCCTGATAGGGCGCCAAGTGGGAAAGGGTGGCTTTGAGGCTGAAGACAGCAGGAAAGCCTGCAGCTCCCAGGTCTGTGGGGCTATGCAAGCGGTTCCCAAAGAGCTTTAGAACAAGGCATAGTTTTCCCTGCTGGCTCTTTGGGCGGGGGACCCATCTCCAGCCGTATGGCCATTTTTGTGCCTGGCGCGGCGCCAAGTGGGAAAGGGTGGTGTCGAGGCTGAAGGCAGCAGGAAAGCCCGCAGCCCCCAGGTCTGTGGGGCTACGCAAGCGGTTCCCAAAGAGCTTTAGAACAAGGCATAGTTTTCCCTGCTGGCTCTTTGGGTGGGGGACCCATCTCCAGACGTATGGCTATTTTTGTGCCTGGCGCGGTGCGTAGTGGCATAGGGTGGTTTTGAGGCTGAAGGCAGCAGGAAAGCCCGCAGCCCCCACGTCTGTGGGGCCAAGCAAGCGGTTCCCAAAGAGCTTTAGAACAAGGCATAGTTTTCCCTGCTGGCTCTTTGGGCGGGGGACCCATCTCCAGCCATATGGCCATTTTTGAGCCTGGAGCAGTGCCAAGTGGGAAAGGGTGGTGTCGAGGCTGAAGGCAGCAGGAAAGCCCGCAGCCCCCACGTCTGTGGGGCCAAGCAAGCGGTTCCCAAAGAGCTTTAGAACAAGGCATAGTTTTCCCTGCTGGCTCTTTGGGCATGGGACCCATCTCCAGCCATAGGCCATTTTTGTGCCTGGCGCGGCGCCAAGTGGGAAAGGGTGGTTTTGAGGCTGAAGGCAGCAGCAAAGCCCGCAGCCCCCAGGTCTGTGGGGCTACGCAAGCGGTTCCCAAAGAGCTTTAGAACAAGGCATAGTTTTCCCTGCTGGCTCTTTGGGCGGGGGACCCATCTCCAGCCGTATGGCCATTTTTGAGCCTGGCGCAGCGCCAAGTGGGAAAGGGTGGTGTCGAGCCTGAAGGCAGCAGGAAAGCCCGCAGCCCCCAGGTCTGTGGGGCTACGCAAGCGGTTCCCAAAGAGCTTTAGAACAAGGCATAGTTTTCCCTGCTGGCTCTTTGGGCGGGGGACCCATCTCCAGCCGTATGGCCATTTTTGTGCCTGGCGAAGCCCCAAGAGGGAAAGGGTGGCTTTGAATCTGAAGGCAGCAGGAAAGCCCGCAGCCCCCAGGTCTGTGGGGCTACGCAAGCGGTTCCCAAAGAGCTTTAGAACAAGGCATAGTTTTCCCTGCTGGCTCTTTTGGCAGGGGACCCATCTCCAGCCGTATGGCCATTTTTGTGCCTGGCGCGGTGCGTAGTGGGAAAGGGTGGTGTTGAGGCTGAAGGCAGCAGCAAAGACTGCAGTCCCCAAGTTTGTGGGGCCAAGCAAGCGGTTCCCAAAGAGCTTTAGAACAAGGCATAGTTTTCCCTGCTGGCTCTTTGGGCGGGGGACCCATCTCCAGCCGTATGGCCATTTTTGAGCCTGGCGCGGCGCCAAGTGGGAAAGGGTGGTGTCGAGGCTGAAGGCAGCAGCAAAGCCCGCAGCCCCCAGGTCTGTGGGGCTACGCAAGCGGTTCCCAAAGAGCTTTAGAACAAGGCATAGTTTTCCCTGCTGGCTCTCTGGGCGGGGGACCCATCTGCAGCCGTATGGCCATTTTTGAGCCTGGAGCAGTGCCAAGTGGGAAAGGGTGGTTTTGAGGGTGAAGGCAGCAGGAAAGCCCGCAGCCCCCAGGTCTGTGGGGCTACGCAAGCGGTTCCCAAAGAGCTTTAGAACAAGGCATAGTTTTCGCTGCTGGCTCTCTGGGCGGGGGACCCATCTCCAGCCGTATGGCCATTTTTGAGCCTGGCGCGGCGCCAGGTGGGAAAGGGTGGCTTTGAGGCTGAAGGCAGGAGCAAAGCCTGCAGCCCCCAGGTCTGTGGTGCTACGCAAGCGGTTCCCAAAGAGCTTTAGAACAAGCCATAGTTTTCCCAGCTGGCTCTTAGGGCATGGGACCCATCTCCAGCCATAGGCCATTTTTGTGCCTGGCGCGAAGCCAAGTGGGAAAGGGTGCTGTCGAGGCTGAAGGCAGCAGGAAAGCCCGCAGCCCCCAGGTCTGTGGGGCTACGCAAGCGGTTCCCAAAGAGCTTTAGAACAAGGCATAGTTTTCCCTGCTGGCTCTTTGGGCGGGGGACCCATCTCCAGTCGTATGGCTATTTTTATGCCTGGCGCGTTGCGTAGTGGGAAAGGGTGGTTTTGAGGCTGAAGGCAGCAGGAAAGCCTGCAGCCCCCAGGTCTGTGGGGCTACGCAAGCGGTTCCCAAAGAGCTTTAGAACAAGGCATAGTTTTCCCTGCTGGCTCTTTGGGCGGGGGACCCATCTCCAGCCGTATGGCCATTTTTGTGCCTGATGCGGCGCAAAGTGGGAAAGGGTGGCTTTGAGGCTGAAGGCAGCAGGAAAGCCCGCAGCCCCCACGTCTGTGGGGCCAAGCAAGCGGTTCCCAAGGAGCTTTAGAACAAGGCATAGTTTTCCCTGCTGGCTCTTTGGGCGGGGGACCCATCTCCAGCCGTATGGCCATTTTTGTGCCTGGCGCGGTGCGTAGTGGGAAAGGGTGGTTTTGACGCTGAAGGCAGCAGGAAAGCCCGCAGCCCCCACGTCTGTGGGGCTACGCAAGCGGTTCACCAAAGAGCTTTAGAACAAGGCATAGTTTTCCCTGCTGGCTCTTTGGGCAGGGGACCCATCTCCAGCCGTATGGCCATTTTTGTCCCTGGCCCGGCGCCAAGTGGGAAAGGGTGGTGTTGAGGCTGAAGGCAGCAGCAAAGACTGCAGCCCCCAGGTCTGTGGGGCCAAGCAAGCGGTTCCCAAAGAGCTTTAGAACAAGGCATAGTTTTCCCTGCTGGCTCTTTGGGCGGGGGACCCATCTCCAGCCGTATGGCCATTTTTGTGCCTGGCGCGGCGCCAAGTGGGAAAGGGTGGCTTTGAGGCTGAAGGCAGCAGCAAAGCCCGCAGCCCCCAGGTCTGTGGGGCTACGCAAGCGGTTCCCAAAGAGCTTTAGAACAAGGCATAGTTTTCCCTGCTGGCTCTTTGGGCATGGGACCCATCTCCAGCCATATGGCCATTTTTGTGCCTGGCCCGGCGCCAAGAGGGAAAGGGTGGTGTCGAGGCTAAAGGCAGCAGGAAAGCCCGCAGCCCCCAGGTCTGTGGGGCTACGCAAGCGGTTCCCAAAGAGCTTTAGAACAAGGCATAGTTTTCCCTGCTGGCTCTTTGGGCGGGGGACCCATCTCCAGCCTTATGGCCATTTTTGTGCATGGCGCAGCGCCAAGTGGGAAATGGTGGTATCGAGGCTGAAGGCAGCAGGAAAGCCCGCAGCCCCCAGGTCTGTGGGGCTACGCAAGCGGTTCCCAAAGAGCTTTAGAACAAGGCATAGTTTTCCCTGCTGGCTCTTTGGGCATGGGACCCATCTCCACCCAGAGGCCATTTTTGTGCCTGATAGGGCGCCAAGTGGGAAAGGGTGGCTTTGAGGCTGAAGACAGCAGGAAAGCCTGCAGCCCCCAGGTCTGTGGGGCTACGCAAGCGGTTCCCAAAGAGCTTTAGAACAAGGCATAGTTTTCCCTGCTGGCTCTTTGGGTGGGGGACCCATCTCCAGCCGTATGGCTATTTTTGTGCCTGACGCGGTGCGTAGAGGCATAGGGTGGTTTTGAGGCTGAAGGCAGCAGGAAAGCCCGCAGCCCCCACGTCTGTGGGGCCAAGCAAGCGGTTCCCAAAGAGCTTTAGAACAAGGCATAGTTTTCCCTGCTGGCTCTTTGGGCGGGGGACCCATCTCCAGCCGTATGGCCATTTTTGTGCCTGCCGCGGTGCGTAGTGGGAAAGGGTGGTTTTGACGCTGAAGGCAGCAGGAAAGCCCGCAGCCCCCAGGTCTGTGGGGCTACGCAAGCGGTTCCCAAAGAGCTTTAGAACAAGGCATAGTTTTCCCTGCTGTCTCTTTGGGCGGGGGACCCATCTCCAGCCGTATGGCCATTTTTGTGCCTGGCGCGGCGCCAAGTGGGAAAGGGTGGTGTCGAGGCTGAAGGCAGCAGCAAAGCCTGCAGCCCCCAGGTCTGTGGGGCCAAGCAAGCGGTTCCCAAAGAGCTTTAGAACAAGGCATAGTTTTCCCTGCTGGCTCTTTGGGCATGGGACCCATCTCCAGCCGTATGGCCATTTTTGTCCCTGGCCCGGCGCCAAGTGGAAAGGGTGGCTTTGAGGCTGAAGGCAGCAGGAAAGCCCGCAGCCCCCAGGTCTGTGGGGCTACGCAAGCGGTTCCCAAAGAGCTTTAGAACAAGGCATAGTTTTCCCTGCTCGCTCTTTGGGCGGGGGACCCATCTCCAGCCATATGGCCATTTTTGTGCCTGGCGAAGCCCCAAGTGCGAAAGGGTGGCTTTGAGGCTGAAGGCAGCAGGAAAGCCCGCAGCCCCCAGGTCTGTGGGGCTACGCAAGCGGTTCCCAAAGAGCTTTAGAACAAGGCATAGTTTTCCCTGCTGGCTCTTTTGGCAGGGGACCCATCTCCAGCCGTATGGCCATTTTTGTGCCTGGCCCGGCGCCAAGAGGGAAAGGGTGGCTTTGAGACTGAAGGCAGCAGGAAAGCCCGCAGCCCCCAGGTCTGTGGGGCTACGCAAGCGGTTCCCAAAGAGCTTTAGAACAAGGCATAGTTTTCCCTGCTGGCTCTCTGGGCGGGGGACCCATCTCCAGCCGTATGGCCATTTTTGAGCCTGGAGCAGTGCAAAGTGGGAAAGGGTGGTGTCGAGGCTGAAGGCAGCAGGAAAGCCCGCAGCCCCCAGGTCTGTGGGGCTACGCAAGCAGTTCCCAAAGAGCTTTAGAACAAGGCATAATTTTCCCTGCTGGCTCTTTGGGCGGGGGACCCATCTCCAGCCATATGGCCATTTTTGTGCCTGGCGCAGCGCCAAGTGGGAAAGGGTGGTTTTGAGGCTGAAGGCAGCAGCAAAGCCTGCAGCCCCCAGGTCTGTGGGGCTACGCAAGCGGTTCCCAAAGAGCTTTAGAACAAGGCATAATTTTCCCTGCTGGCTCTTTGGGCGGGGGACCCATCTCCAGCCGTATGGCCATTTTTGTGCCTGGCCGGGGGCCAAGTGGGAAAGGGTGGTTTTGAGGCTGAAGGCAGCAGGAAAGCCCGCAGCCCCCACGTGTGTGGGGCTACGCAAGCGGTTCCCAAAGAGCTTTAGAACAAGGCATAGTTTTCCCTGCTGGCTCTTTGGGCATGGGACCCATCTCCAGCCATAGGCCATTTTTGTGCTTGATAGGGCGCCAAGTGGGAAAGGGTGGTGTCGAGGCTGAAGGCAGCAGGAAAGCCCGCAGCCCCCAGGTCTGTGGGGCTACCCAAGCGGTTCCCAAAGAGCTTTAGAACAAGGCATAATTTTCCCTGCTGGCTTTTTGGGCGGGGGACCCATCTCCAGCCGTACGGCCATTTTTGTGCCTGGCGCGGCGCCAAGAGGGAAAGGGTGGTGTCGAGGCTAAAGGCAGCAGGAAAGCCCGCAGCCCCCAGGTCTGTGGAGCTACGCAAGCAGTTCCCAAAGAGCTTTAGAACAAGGCATAGTTTTCCCTGCTGGCTCTTTGGGCGGGGGACCCATCTCCAGCCGTATGGCTATTTTTGTGCATGGCGCAGCGCCAAGTGGGAAAGGGTGGCTTTGACGCTGAAGGCAGCAGGAAAGCCCGCAGCCCCCAGGTCTGTGGGGCTACGCAAGCGGTTCCCAAAGAGCTTTAGAACAAGGCATAGTTTTCCCTGCTGGCTCTTTGGGCATGGGACCCATCTCCACCCATAGGCCATTTTTGTGCCTGATAGGGCGCCAAGTGAGAAAGGGTGGCTTTGAGGCTAAAGACAGCAGGAAAGCCTGCAGCCCCCAGGTCTGTGGGGCCAAGCAAGCGGTTCCCAAAGAGCTTTAGAACAAGGCATAGTTTTCCCTGCTGGCTCTTTGGGCGGGGGACCCATCTCCAGCCGTATGGCTATTTTTGTGCCTGACGCGGTGCGTAGTGGCATAGGGTGGTTTTGAGGCTGAAGGCAGCAGGAAAGCCCGCAGCCCCCACGTCTGTGGGGCCAAGCAAGCGGTTCCCAAAGAGCTTTAGAACAAGGCATAGTTTTCCCTGCTGGCTCTTTGGGCGGGGGACCCATCTCCAGCCGTATGGCCATTTTTGTGCCTGGCGCGGTGCGTAGTGGGAAAGGGTGGTTTTGACGCTGAAGGCAGCAGGAAAGCCCGCAGCCCCCAGGTCTGTGGGGCTACGCAAGCGGTTCACCAAAGAGCTTTAGAACAAGGCATAGTTTTCCCTGCTGGCTCTTTGGGCAGGGGACCCATCTCCAGCCGTATGGCCATTTTTGTCCCTGGCCCGGCGCCAAGTGGGAAAGGGTGGTGTTGAGGCTGAAGGCAGCAGCAAAGACTTCAGCCCCCAGGTCTGTGGGGCTACGCAAGCGGTTCCCAAAGAGCTTTAGAACAAGGCATAGTTTTCCCTGCTGGCTCTTTGGGCGGGGGACCCATCTCCAGCCGTATGGCCATTTTTGTGCCTGGCCCGGCGCCAAGTGGGAAAGGGTGGCTTTGAGGCTGAAGGCAGCAGGAAAGCCCGCAGCCCCCAGGTCTGTGGGGCTACGCAAGCGGTTCCCAAAGAGCTTTAGAACAAGGCATAGTTTTCCCAGCTGGCTCTTAGGGCATGGGACCCATCTCCAGCCGTATGGCCATTTTTGAGCCTGGAGCAGTGCCAAGTGGGAAAGGGTGGTTTTGAGGGTGAAGGCAGCAGGAAAGCCCGCAGCCCCCAGGTCTGTGGGGCTACGCAAGCGGTTCCCAAAGAGCTTTAGAACAAGGCATAGTTTTCCCTGCTGGCTCTTTGGGCGGGGGACCCATCTCCAGCCGTATGGCCATTTTTGTGCCTGGCGCGGTGCCAAGTTTGAAAGGGTGGTGTCGAGGCTGAAGGCAGCAGGAAAGCCCGCAGCCCCCAGGTCTGTGGGGCCAAGCAAGCGGTTCCCAAAGAGCTTTAGAACAAGGCATAGTTTTCCCTGCTGGCTCTTTGGGCATGGGACCCATCTCCAGCCATAGGCCATTTTTGTGCTTGATAGGGCGCCAAGTGGGAAAGGGTGGTGTCAAGGCTGAAGGCAGCAGGAAAGCCCGCAGCCCCCAGGTGTGTGGGGCTACGCAAGCGGTTCCCAAAGAGCTTTAGAACAAGGCATAGTTTTCCCTGCTGGCTCTTTGGGCATGGGACCCATCTCCAGCCATAGGCCATTTTTGTGCTTGATAGGGCGCCAAGTGGGAAAGGGTTGCTTTGAGGCTGAAGACAGCAGGAAAGCCCGCAGCCCCCAGGTCTGTGGGGCTACGCAAGCGGTTCCCAAAGAGCTTTAGAACAAGGCATAGTTTTCCCAGCTGGCTCTTAGGGCATGGGACCCATCTCCAGCCATAGGCCATTTTTGTGCCTGGCGCGAAGCCAAGTGGGAAAGGGTGCTGTCGAGGCTGAAGGCAGCAGGAAAGCCCGCAGCCCCAAGGTCTGTGGGGCTACGCAAGCGGTTCCCAAAGAGCTTTAGAACAAGGCATAGTTTTCCCTGCTGGCTCTTTGGGCGGGGGACCCATCTCCAGTCGTATGGCTATTTTTATGCCTGGCGCGTTGCGTAGTGGGAAAGGGTGGTTTTGAGGCTGAAGGCAGCAGGAAAGCCTGCAGCCCCCAGGTCTGTGGGGCTACGCAAGCAGTTCCCAAAGAGCTTTAGAACAAGGCATAGTTTTCCCGGCTGGCTCTTTGGGCGGGGGACCCATCTCCAGCCGTATGGCCATTTTTGTGCCTGATGCGGCGCAAAGTGGGAAAGGGTGGCTTTGAGGCTGAAGGCAGCAGGAAAGCCCGCAGCCCCCAGGTCTGTGAGGCTACGCAAGCGGTTCCCAAAGAGCTTTAGAACAAGGCATAATTTTCCCTGCTGGCTCTTTGGGCATGGGACCCATCTCCACCCATAGGCCATTTTTGTGCCTGATAGGGCGCCAAGTGGGAAAGGGTGGCTTTGAGGCTGAAGACAGCAGGAAAGCCTGCAGCCCCCAGGTCTGTGGGGCTACGCAAGCGGTTCCCAAAGAGCTTTAGAACAAGGCATAGTTTTCCCTGCTGGCTCTTTGGGCGGGGGACCCATCTCCAGCCGTATGGCTATTTTTGTGCCTGACGCGGTGCGTAGTGGCATAGGGTGGTTTTGAGGCTGAAGGCAGCAGGAAAGCCCGCAGCCCCCACGTCTGTGGGGCCAAGCAAGCGGTTCCCAAAGAGCTTTAGAACAAGGCATAGTTTTCCCTGCTGGCTCTTTGGGCGGGGGACCCATCTCCAGCCGTATGGCCATTTTTGTGCCTGGCGCGGCGCCAAGTGGGTAAGGGTGGTGTCGAGGCTGAAGGCAGCAGCAAAGCCTGCAGCCCCCAGGTCTGTGGGGCCAAGCAAGCGGTTCCCAAAGAGCTTTAGAACAAGGCATAGTTTTCCCTGCTGGCTCTCTGGGCGGGGGACCCATCTCCAGCCGTATGGCCATTTTTGAGCCTGGAGCAGTGCAAAGTGGGAAAGGGTGGTGTCGAGGCTGAAGGCAGCAGGAAAGCCCGCAGCCCCCAGGTCTGTGGGGCTACGCAAGCAGTTCCCAAAGAGCTTTAGAACAAGGCATAGTTTTCCCAGCTGGCTCTTAGGGCGGGGGACCCATCTCCAGCCATATGGCCATTTTTGTGCCTGGCGAAGCCCCAAGTGCGAAAGGGTGGCTTTGAGGCTGAAGGCAGCAGGAAAGCCCGCAGCCCCCAGGTCTGTGGGGCTACGCAAGCGGTTCCCAAAGAGCTTTAGAACAAGGCATAGTTTTCCCTGCTGGCTCTCTGGGCGGGGGACCCATCTCCAGCCGTATGGCCATTTTTGAGCCTGGAGCAGTGCCAAGTGGGAAAGGGTGGTTTTGAGGCTGAAGGCAGCAGGAAAGGCCGCAGCCCCCACGTGTGTGGGGCTACGCAAGCGGTTCCCAAAGAGCTTTAGAACAAGGCATAGTTTTCCCTGCTGGCTCTTTGGGCATGGGACCCATCTCCAGCCATAGGCCATTTTTGTGCTTGATAGGGCGCCAAGTGGGAAAGGGTGGCTTTGAGGCTGAAGGCAGCAGCAAAGCCTGCAGCCCCCAGGTCTGTGGGGCTACGCAAGCGGTTCCCAAAGAGCTTTAGAACAAGGCATAGTTTTCCCTGCTGGCTCTTTGGGCGGGGGACCCATCTCCAGCCACAGGCCATTTTTGTGCCTGGCCCGGCGCCCAGTGGGAAAGGGTGGCTTTGAGGCTTGAATGCAGCAGGAAAGCCCGCAGCCCCCAGGTCTGTAGGGCTACGCAAGCGGTTCCCAAAGAGCTTTAAAACAAGGCATAATTTTCCCTGCTGGCTCTTTGGGCGGGGGACCCATCTCCAGCCGTATGGCCATTTTTGTGCCTGGCCGGGGGCCAAGTGGGAAAGGGTGGTTTTGAGGCTGAAGGCAGCAGGAAAGCCCGCAGCCCCCAGGTGTGTGGGGCTACGCAAGCGGTTCCCAAAGAGCTTTAGAACAAGGCATAGTTTTCCCTACTGGCTCTTTGGGCATGGGACCCATCTCCAGCCATAGGCCATTTTTGTTCTTGATAGGGCGCCAAGTGGGAAAGGGTGGTGTCGAGGCTGAAGGCAGCAGGAAAGCCCGCAGCCCCCAGGTCTGTGGGGCTACGCAAGCGGTTCCCAAAGAGCTTTAGAACAAGGCATAGTTTTCCCTGCTGGCTCTCTGGGCGGGGGACCCATCTCCAGCCGTATGGCCATTTTTGAGCCTGGCGCGGCGCCAGGTGGGAAAGGGTGGCTTTGAGGCTGAAGGCAGGAGCAAAGCCTGCAGCCCCCAGGTTTGTGGTGCTACGCAAGCGGTTCCCAAAGAGCTTTAGAACAAGGCATAGTTTTCCCTGCTGGCTCTTAGGGCATGGGACCCATCTCCAGCCATAGGCCATTTTTGTGCCTGGCGCGAAGCCAAGTGGGAAAGGGTGCTGTCGAGGCTGAAGGCAGCAGGAAAGCCTGCAGCCCCCAGGTGTGTGGGGCTACGCAAGCGGTTCCCAAAGAGCTTTAGAACAAGGCATAATTTTCCCTGCTGGCTCTTTGGGCGGGGGACCCATCTCCAGCCGTATGGCTATTTTTGTGCCTGGCGCGGTGCGTAGTGGCATAGGATGGTTTTGAGGCTGAAGGCAGCAGGAAAGCCTGCAGCCCCCAGGTCTGTGCGGCTACACAAGCGGATCACAAAGAGCTTTAGAACAAGGCATAGTTTTCCCTGCTGGCTCTTTGGGCGGGGGACCCATCTCCAGCCGTATGGCCATTTTTGTGCCTGGCCCGGCGCCAAGTGGGAAAGGGTGGCTTTGAGGCTGAAGGCAGCAGCAAAGCCCGCAGCCCCCAGGTCTGTGCGGCTACGCAAGCGGTTCCCAAAGAGCTTTAGAACAAGGCATAGTTTTCCCTGCTGGCTCTTTGGGCGGGGGACCCATCTCCAGCCGTACGGCCATTTTTGTGCATGGCGCAGCGCCAAGTGGGAAAGGGTGGCTTTGACGCTGAAGGCAGCACAAACCCTGCAGCCCCAGGTCTGTGGGGCTACGCAAGCGGTTCCCAAAGAGCTTTAGAACAAGGCATAGTTTTCCCTGCTGGCTCTTTGGGCGGGGGACCCATCTCCAGCCGTATGGCCATTTTTGTGCCTGGCGCGGCGCCAAGAGGGAAAGGGTGGCTTTGAGGCTGAAGGCAGCAGGAAAGCCCGCAGCCCCCAGGTCTGTGGGGCTACGCAAGCGGTTCCCAAAGAGCTTTAGAACAAGGCATAGTTTTCCCTGCTGGCTCTCTGGGCGGGGGACCCATCTCCAGCCGTATGGCCATTTTTGAGCCTGGAGCAGTGCCAAGTGGGAAAGGGTGGTTTTGAGGGTGAAGGCAGCAGGAAAGCCCGCAGCCCCCACGTCTGTGGGGATACGCAAGCGGTTCCCAAAGAGCTTTAGAACAAGGCATAGTTTTCCCTGCTGGCTCTTTGGGCGGGGGACCCATCTCCAGCCGTATGGCCATTTTTGTGCCTGGCGCGGCGCCAAGTGGGAAAGGGTGGTGTCGAGCCTGAAGGCAGCAGGAAAGCCCGCAGCCCCCAGGTCTGTGGGGCCAAGCAAGCGGTTCCCAAAGAGCTTTAGAACAAGGCATAGTTTTCCCTGCTGGCTCTTTGGGCATGGGACCCATCTCCAGCCATAGGCCATTTTTGTGCTTGATAGGGCGCCAAGTGGGAAAGGGTGGCTTTGAGGCTGAAGGCAGCAGCAAAGCCTGCAGCCCCCAGGTCTGTGGGGCCAAGCAAGCGGTTCCCAAAGAGCTTTAGAACAAGGCATAGTTTTCCCTGCTGGCTCTTTGGGCGGGGGACCCATCTCCAGCCACAGGCCATTTTTGTGCCTGGCCCGGCGCCCAGTGGGAAAGGGTGGCTTTGAGGCTTGAATGCAGCAGGAAAGCCCGCAGCCCCCAGGTCTGTGCGGCTACGCAAGCGGTTCCCAAAGAGCTTTAGAACAAGGCATAGTTTTCCCTGCTGGCTCTTTGGGCATGGGACCCATCTCCAGCCATAGGCCATTTTTGTGCTTGATAGGGCGCCAAGTGGGAAAGGGTGGTGTCGAGGCTGAAGGCAGCAGGAAAGCCCGCAGCCCCCAGGTCTGTGGGGCTACGCAAGCGGTTCCCAAAGAGCTTTAGAATAAGGCATAGTTTTCCCTGCTGGCTCTTTGGGCGGGGGACCCATCTCCAGCCGTATGGCTATTTTTGTGCCTGGCGCGGTGCGTAGTGGCATAGGATGGTTTTGAGGCTGAAGGCAGCAGGAAAGCCTGCAGCCCCCAGGTCTGTGCGGCTACACAAGCGGATCACAAAGAGCTTTAGAACAAGGCATAGTTTTCCCTGCTGGCTCTTTGGGCGGGGGACCCATCTCCAGCCGTATGGCCATTTTTGCGCCTGGCCCGGCGCCAAGTGGGAAAGGGTGGCTTTGAGGCTGAAGGCAGCAGCAAAGCCCGCAGCCCCCAGGTCTGTGCGGCTACGCAAGCGGTTCCCAAAGAGCTTTAGAACAAGGCATAGTTTTCCCTGCTGGCTCTTTGGGCGGGGGACCCATCTCCAGCCGTACGGCCATTTTTGTGCATGGCGCAGCGCCAAGTGGGAAAGGGTGGCTTTGACGCTGAAGGCAGCACAAACCCTGCAGCCCCAGGTCTGTGGGGCTACGCAAGCGGTTCCCAAAGAGCTTTAGAACAAGGCATAGTTTTCCCTGCTGGCTCTTTGGGCGGGGGACCCATCTCCAGCCGTATGGCCATTTTTGTGCCTGGCCCGGCGCCAAGTGGGAAAGGGTGGTTTTGAGGCTGAAGGCAGCAGAAAAGCCTGCAGCCCCCAGGTGTGTGGGGCTACGCAAGCGGTTCCCAAAGAGCTTTAGAACAAGGCATAGTTTTCCCTGCTGGCTCTTTTGGCAGGGGGCCCATCTCCAGCCATAGGCCATTTTTGTCCCTGGCCCGGCGCCAAGTGGGAAAGGGTGGTGTCGAGGCTGAAGGCAGCAGCAAAGCCTGCAGCCCCCAGGTCTGTGGGGCTATGCAAGCGGTTCCCAAAGAGCTTTAGAACAAGGCATAGTTTTCCCTGCTGGCTCTTTGGGCGGGGGACCCATCTCCATCCGTATGGCCATTTTTGTGCCTGGCGCGGCGCCAAATGGGAAAGGGTGGCTTTGACGCTGAAGGCATCAGCAAAGCCCGCAGCCCCCAGGTCTGTGGGGCTACGCAAGCGGTTCCCAAAGAGCTTTAGAACAAGGCATAATTTTCCCTGCTGGCTCTTAGGGCGGGGGACCCATCTCCAGCCGTATGGCCATTTTTGTGCCTGGCGCGGCGCCAAGTGGGAAAGGGTGGTGTCGAGGCTAAAGGCAGCAGGAAAGCCCGCAGCCCCCAGGTCTGTGGGGCTACGCAAGCGGTTCCCAAAGAGCTTTAGAACAAGGCATAGTTTTCCCAGCTGGCTCTTTGGGCGGGGGACCCATCTGCAGACATATGGCCATTTTTGTGCCTGGCGCGGCGCCAAGTGGGAAAGGGTGGCTTTGAGGCTGAAGGCAGCAGGAAAGCCTGCAGCCCCCACGTCTGTGGGGCCAAGCAAGCGGTTCCCAAAGAGCTTTAGAACAAGGCATAGTTTTCCCTGCTGGTTCTTTGGGCGGGGGAACCATCTCCAGCCGTATGGCCATTTTTGTGCCTGGCGCGGCGCCAAGTGGGAAAGGGTGGCTTTGAGGCTGAAGGCAGCAGCAAAGCCCGCAGCCCCCAGGTCTGTGGGGCTACGCAAGCGGTTCCCAAAGAGCTTTAGAACAAGGCATAGTTTTCCCTGCTGGCTCTTTAGGCATGGGACCCATCTCCAGCCATAGGCCATTTTTGTGCCTGGAGCAGTGCCAAGTGGGAAAGGGTGGTGTCGAGGCTGAAGGCAGCAGGAAAGCCTGCAGCCCCCAGGTCTGTGCGGCTACGCCAGCGGTTCCCAAAGAGCTTTAGAACAAGGCATAGTTTTCCCTGCTCGCTCTTTGGGCGGGGGACCCATCTCCAGCCATATGGCCATTTTTGTGCCTGGCGAAGCCCCAAGTGCGAAAGGGTGGCTTTGAGGCTGAAGGCAGCAGGAAAGCCCGCAGCCCCCAGGTCTGTGGGGCTACGCAAGCGGTTCCCAAAGAGCTTTAGAACAAGGCATAGTTTTCCCTGCTGGCTCTCTGGGCGGGGGACCCATCTCCAGCCGTATGGCCATTTTTGAGCCTGGAGCAGTGCCAAGTGGGAAAGGGTGGTTTTGAGGCTGAAGGCAGCAGGAAAGGCCGCAGCCCCCACGTGTGTGGGGCTACGCAAGCGGTTCCCAAAGAGCTTTAGAACAAGGCATAGTTTTCCCTGCTGGCTCTTTGGGCATGGGACCCATCTCCAGCCATAGGCCATTTTTGTGCTTGATAGGGCGCCAAGTGGGAAAGGGTGGCTTTGAGGCTGAAGGCAGCAGCAAAGCCTGCAGCCCCCAGGTCTGTGGGGCTACGCAAGCGGTTCCCAAAGAGCTTTAGAACAAGGCATAGTTTTCCCTGCTGGCTCTTTGGGCGGGGGACCCATCTCCAGCCACAGGCCATTTTTGTGCCTGGCCCGGCGCCCAGTGGGAAAGGGTGGCTTTGAGGCTTGAATGCAGCAGGAAAGCCCGCAGCCCCCAGGTCTGTAGGGCTACGCAAGCGGTTCCCAAAGAGCTTTAAAACAAGGCATAATTTTCCCTGCTGGCTCTTTGGGCGGGGGACCCATCTCCAGCCGTATGGCCATTTTTGTGCCTGGCCGGGGGCCAAGTGGGAAAGGGTGGTTTTGAGGCTGAAGGCAGCAGGAAAGCCCGCAGCCCCCAGGTGTGTGGGGCTACGCAAGCGGTTCCCAAAGAGCTTTAGAACAAGGCATAGTTTTCCCTACTGGCTCTTTGGGCATGGGACCCATCTCCAGCCATAGGCCATTTTTGTTCTTGATAGGGCGCCAAGTGGGAAAGGGTGGTGTCGAGGCTGAAGGCAGCAGGAAAGCCCGCAGCCCCCAGGTCTGTGGGGCTACGCAAGCGGTTCCCAAAGAGCTTTAGAACAAGGCATAGTTTTCCCTGCTGGCTCTCTGGGCGGGGGACCCATCTCCAGCCGTATGGCCATTTTTGAGCCTGGCGCGGCGCCAGGTGGGAAAGGGTGGCTTTGAGGCTGAAGGCAGGAGCAAAGCCTGCAGCCCCCAGGTTTGTGGTGCTACGCAAGCGGTTCCCAAAGAGCTTTAGAACAAGGCATAGTTTTCCCTGCTGGCTCTTAGGGCATGGGACCCATCTCCAGCCATAGGCCATTTTTGTGCCTGGCGCGAAGCCAAGTGGGAAAGGGTGCTGTCGAGGCTGAAGGCAGCAGGAAAGCCTGCAGCCCCCAGGTGTGTGGGGCTACGCAAGCGGTTCCCAAAGAGCTTTAGAACAAGGCATAATTTTCCCTGCTGGCTCTTTGGGCGGGGGACCCATCTCCAGCCGTATGGCTATTTTTGTGCCTGGCGCGGTGCGTAGTGGCATAGGATGGTTTTGAGGCTGAAGGCAGCAGGAAAGCCTGCAGCCCCCAGGTCTGTGCGGCTACACAAGCGGATCACAAAGAGCTTTAGAACAAGGCATAGTTTTCCCTGCTGGCTCTTTGGGCGGGGGACCCATCTCCAGCCGTATGGCCATTTTTGTGCCTGGCCCGGCGCCAAGTGGGAAAGGGTGGCTTTGAGGCTGAAGGCAGCAGCAAAGCCCGCAGCCCCCAGGTCTGTGCGGCTACGCAAGCGGTTCCCAAAGAGCTTTAGAACAAGGCATAGTTTTCCCTGCTGGCTCTTTGGGCGGGGGACCCATCTCCAGCCGTACGGCCATTTTTGTGCATGGCGCAGCGCCAAGTGGGAAAGGGTGGCTTTGACGCTGAAGGCAGCACAAACCCTGCAGCCCCAGGTCTGTGGGGCTACGCAAGCGGTTCCCAAAGAGCTTTAGAACAAGGCATAGTTTTCCCTGCTGGCTCTTTGGGCGGGGGACCCATCTCCAGCCGTATGGCCATTTTTGTGCCTGGCGCGGCGCCAAGAGGGAAAGGGTGGCTTTGAGGCTGAAGGCAGCAGGAAAGCCCGCAGCCCCCAGGTCTGTGGGGCTACGCAAGCGGTTCCCAAAGAGCTTTAGAACAAGGCATAGTTTTCCCTGCTGGCTCTCTGGGCGGGGGACCCATCTCCAGCCGTATGGCCATTTTTGAGCCTGGAGCAGTGCCAAGTGGGAAAGGGTGGTTTTGAGGGTGAAGGCAGCAGGAAAGCCCGCAGCCCCCACGTCTGTGGGGATACGCAAGCGGTTCCCAAAGAGCTTTAGAACAAGGCATAGTTTTCCCTGCTGGCTCTTTGGGCGGGGGACCCATCTCCAGCCGTATGGCCATTTTTGTGCCTGGCGCGGCGCCAAGTGGGAAAGGGTGGTGTCGAGCCTGAAGGCAGCAGGAAAGCCCGCAGCCCCCAGGTCTGTGGGGCCAAGCAAGCGGTTCCCAAAGAGCTTTAGAACAAGGCATAGTTTTCCCTGCTGGCTCTTTGGGCATGGGACCCATCTCCAGCCATAGGCCATTTTTGTGCTTGATAGGGCGCCAAGTGGGAAAGGGTGGCTTTGAGGCTGAAGGCAGCAGCAAAGCCTGCAGCCCCCAGGTCTGTGGGGCCAAGCAAGCGGTTCCCAAAGAGCTTTAGAACAAGGCATAGTTTTCCCTGCTGGCTCTTTGGGCGGGGGACCCATCTCCAGCCACAGGCCATTTTTGTGCCTGGCCCGGCGCCCAGTGGGAAAGGGTGGCTTTGAGGCTTGAATGCAGCAGGAAAGCCCGCAGCCCCCAGGTCTGTGCGGCTACGCAAGCGGTTCCCAAAGAGCTTTAGAACAAGGCATAGTTTTCCCTGCTGGCTCTTTGGGCATGGGACCCATCTCCAGCCATAGGCCATTTTTGTGCTTGATAGGGCGCCAAGTGGGAAAGGGTGGTGTCGAGGCTGAAGGCAGCAGGAAAGCCCGCAGCCCCCAGGTCTGTGGGGCTACGCAAGCGGTTCCCAAAGAGCTTTAGAATAAGGCATAGTTTTCCCTGCTGGCTCTTTGGGCGGGGGACCCATCTCCAGCCGTATGGCTATTTTTGTGCCTGGCGCGGTGCGTAGTGGCATAGGATGGTTTTGAGGCTGAAGGCAGCAGGAAAGCCTGCAGCCCCCAGGTCTGTGCGGCTACACAAGCGGATCACAAAGAGCTTTAGAACAAGGCATAGTTTTCCCTGCTGGCTCTTTGGGCGGGGGACCCATCTCCAGCCGTATGGCCATTTTTGCGCCTGGCCCGGCGCCAAGTGGGAAAGGGTGGCTTTGAGGCTGAAGGCAGCAGCAAAGCCCGCAGCCCCCAGGTCTGTGCGGCTACGCAAGCGGTTCCCAAAGAGCTTTAGAACAAGGCATAGTTTTCCCTGCTGGCTCTTTGGGCGGGGGACCCATCTCCAGCCGTACGGCCATTTTTGTGCATGGCGCAGCGCCAAGTGGGAAAGGGTGGCTTTGACGCTGAAGGCAGCACAAACCCTGCAGCCCCAGGTCTGTGGGGCTACGCAAGCGGTTCCCAAAGAGCTTTAGAACAAGGCATAGTTTTCCCTGCTGGCTCTTTGGGCGGGGGACCCATCTCCAGCCGTATGGCCATTTTTGTGCCTGGCCCGGCGCCAAGTGGGAAAGGGTGGTTTTGAGGCTGAAGGCAGCAGAAAAGCCTGCAGCCCCCAGGTGTGTGGGGCTACGCAAGCGGTTCCCAAAGAGCTTTAGAACAAGGCATAGTTTTCCCTGCTGGCTCTTTTGGCAGGGGGCCCATCTCCAGCCATAGGCCATTTTTGTCCCTGGCCCGGCGCCAAGTGGGAAAGGGTGGTGTCGAGGCTGAAGGCAGCAGCAAAGCCTGCAGCCCCCAGGTCTGTGGGGCTACGCAAGCGGTTCCCAAAGAGCTTTAGAACAAGGCATAGTTTTCCCTGCTGGCTCTTTGGGCGGGGGACCCATCTCCATCCGTATGGCCATTTTTGTGCCTGGCGCGGCGCCAAATGGGAAAGGGTGGCTTTGACGCTGAAGGCATCAGCAAAGCCCGCAGCCCCCAGGTCTGTGGGGCTACGCAAGCGGTTCCCAAAGAGCTTTAGAACAAGGCATAATTTTCCCTGCTGGCTCTTAGGGCGGGGGACCCATCTCCAGCCGTATGGCCATTTTTGTGCCTGGCGCGGCGCCAAGTGGGAAAGGGTGGTGTCGAGGCTAAAGGCAGCAGGAAAGCCCGCAGCCCCCAGGTCTGTGGGGCTACGCAAGCGGTTCCCAAAGAGCTTTAGAACAAGGCATAGTTTTCCCAGCTGGCTCTTTGGGCGGGGGACCCATCTGCAGACATATGGCCATTTTTGTGCCTGGCGCGGCGCCAAGTGGGAAAGGGTGGCTTTGAGGCTGAAGGCAGCAGGAAAGCCTGCAGCCCCCACGTCTGTGGGGCCAAGCAAGCGGTTCCCAAAGAGCTTTAGAACAAGGCATAGTTTTCCCTGCTGGTTCTTTGGGCGGGGGAACCATCTCCAGCCGTATGGCCATTTTTGTGCCTGGCGCGGCGCCAAGTGGGAAAGGGTGGCTTTGAGGCTGAAGGCAGCAGCAAAGCCCGCAGCCCCCAGGTCTGTGGGGCTACGCAAGCGGTTCCCAAAGAGCTTTAGAACAAGGCATAGTTTTCCCTGCTGGCTCTTTAGGCATGGGACCCATCTCCAGCCATAGGCCATTTTTGTGCCTGGAGCAGTGCCAAGTGGGAAAGGGTGGTGTCGAGGCTGAAGGCAGCAGGAAAGCCTGCAGCCCCCAGGTCTGTGCGGCTACGCAAGCGGTTCCCAAAGAGCTTTAGAACAAGGCATAGTTTTCCCTGCTGGCTCTTTGGGCGGGGGACCCATCTGCAGACATATGGCCATATTTGTGCCTGGCACGACGCCAAGTGCGAAAGGGTGGCTTTGAGGCTGAAGGCAGCAGGAAAGCCTGCAGCCCCCAGGTCTGTGGGGCCAAGCAAGCGGTTCCCAAAGAGCTTTAGAACAAGGCATAGTTTTCCCTGCTGGCTCTTTGGGCGGGAGACCCATCTCCAGCCATAGGCCATTTTTGTGCCTGGCACGACGCCAAGTGGGAAAGGGTGGTGTCGAGGCTGAAGGTAGCAGCAAAGCCTGCAGCCCCCAGGTCTGTGGGGCCAAGCAAGCGGTTCCCAAAGAGCTTTAGAACAAGGCATAGTTTTCCCTGCTGGCTCTTTGGGCGGGGGACCCATCTCCAGCCGTATGGCCATTTTTGTGCCTGGCGCGGCGCCAAGTGGGAAAGGGTGGCTTTGAGGCTGAAGGCAGCAGCAAAGCCCGCAGCCCCCAGGTCTGTGGGGCTACGCAAGCAGTTCCCAAAGAGCTTTAGAACAAGGCATAGTTTTCCCTGCTGGCTCTTTAGGCATGGGACCCATCTCCAGCCATAGGCCATTTTTGTGCCTGATAGGGCGCCAAGTGGGAAAGGGTTGCTTTGAGGCTGAAGACAGCAGGAAAGCCCGCAGCCCCCAGGTCTGTGGGGCTACGCAAGCGGTTCCCAAAGAGCTTTAGAACAAGGCATAATTTTCCCTGCTGGCTCTTTGGGCGGGGGACCCATCTGCAGACATATGGCCATTTTTGTGCCTGGCACGACGCCAAGTGGGAAAGGGTGGCTTTGACGCAGAAGGCAGCAGGAAAGCCCTCAGCCCCCAGGTCTGTGGGGCTACGCAAGCGGTTCCCAAAGAGCTTTAGAACAAGGCATAGTTTTCCCTGCTGGCTCTCTGGGCGGGGGACCCATCTCCAGCCGTATGGCCATTTTTGTGCCTGGCGCGACACCAAGTGGGAAAGGGTGTTGTCGAGGCTGAAGGCAGCAGGAAAGCCCGCAGCCTCCAGGTCTGTGGGGCCAAGCAAGCGGTTCCCAAAGAGCTTTAGAACAAGGCATAGTTTTCCCTGCTGGCTCTTTGGGCATGGGACCCATCTCCAGCCATAGGCCATTTTTGTGCCTGATGCGGCGCCAAGTGGGTAAGGGTGGTGTCGAGGCTGAAGGCAGCAGGAAAGCCCGCAGCCCCAAGGTCTGTGGGGCCAAGCAAGCGGTTCCCAAAGAGCTTTAGAACAAGGCATAGTTTTCCCTGCTGGCTCCTTGGGCGGGGGACCCATCTCCAGCCATAGGCCATTTTTGTGCCTGGCGCGACGCCAAGTGGGAAAGGGTGGCTTTGAGGCTGAAGACAGCAGGAAAGCCTGCAGCCCCCAGGTCTGTGGGGCTACGCAAGCGGTTCCCAAAGAGCTTTAGAACAAGGCATAGTTTTCCCTGCTGGCTCCTTGGGCGGGGGACCCATCTCCAGCCGTATGGCCATTTTTGTGCCTGGCGCGGCGCCAAGTGGGAAAGGGTGGTGTCGAGTCTGAAGGCAGCAGGAAAGCCCGCAGCCTCCAGGTCTGTGGGACTACGCAAGCGGTTCCCAAAGAGCTTTAGAACAAGGCCTAGTTTTCCCTGCTGGCTCTTTGGGCGGGGGACCCATCTCCAGCCGTATGGCCATTTTTGAGCCTGGCGCGGCGCCAGGTGGGAAAGGGTGTCTTTGAGGCTGAAGGCAGGAGCAAAGCCTGCAGCCCCCAGGTCTGTGGGGCTACGCAAGCGGTTCCCAAAGAGCTTTAGAACAAGTCATAGTTTTCCCAGCTGGCTCTTAGGGCATGGGACCCATCTCCAGCCATAGGCCATTTTTGTGCCTGATGCAGCGCCTAGTGTGAAAGGGTGGCTTTGAGGCTGAAGGCAGCAGGAAAGCCTGCAGCCCCCAGGTCTGTGGGGCTATGGAAGCGGTTCCCAAAGAGCTTTAGAACAAGGCATAGTTTTCCCTGCTGGCTCCTTGGGCTGGAGACCCATCTCCAGCCGTATGGCCATTTTTGTGCCTGGCGCGGCGCCAAGTGCGAAAGGGTGGTTTTGAGGGTGAAGGCAGCAGGAAAGCCCGCAGCCCCCAGGTCTGTGGGGCTACGCAAGCGGTTCCCAAAGAGCTTTAGAACAAGGCATAGTTTTCCCTGCTGGCTCTTTGGGCGGGGGACCCATATCCAGCCATATGGCCATTTTTATGCCTGGCAAAGCGCCAAGTGGGAAAGGGTGGTGTCGAGGCTGAAGGCAGCAGGAAAGCCTGCAGCCCCCAGGTCTGTGGGGCTACGCAAGCGGTTCCCAAAGAGCTTTAGAACAAGGCATAGTTTTCCCTGCTGGCTCTTTGGGCGGGGGACCCATCTCCAGCCGTATGGCCATTTTTGTGCCTGGCCCGGCGCCAAGCGGGAAAGGGTGGCTTTGAGGCTGAAGGCAGCAGGAGAGCCCGCAGCCCCCAGGTCTGTGCGGCTACGCAAGCGGTTCCCAAAGAGCTTTAGAACAAGGCATAGTTTTCCCTGCTGGCTCTTTGGGCGGGGGACCCATCTCCAGCCGTATGGCCATTTTTGTGCCTGGCGCGGTGCGTCGTGGGAAAGGGTGGTTTTGAGGCTGAAGGCAGCAGGAAAGCCTGCCGTCCGAGGGTTTCTTAATGCCTTTTCTTAATGATGTCTCCACAGTGTGAAGTTTTGCAGGATTTGAAAAAGTAATAGACACAGTGAAATTGAGTCTATTGGAAACTTCCATACTTTTCCCTCCCTCTAAAATCTCTGGTGTCCTGTAGTATCCACTGCCTGCAACTGCTGTTGCAGGAGCAGACAGATTGGTATCAAATTTAGAAAAAAGGGACATCATTAAGAGGATTCACTCGCCTTATTTTTCACCGGTGTGGCCAGTAAAGAAACCAAAAAGGCAATGGCATTTCACAGTAGATTACGGAAAATTAAACGCCAACACTGCACCTCTGACCGCTGCTGTTCCGAATATCGCGGAAATTGTGACAATGATAAAAGGAGCTGCCCATCCTTGCAGGGTTGCCTTAGATTTTAAAGACATATTTTTTTATGATTCTCCTCCTTGAGCAGGACAAAGCGCAGTTTGCATTCACATGGAAAGGAGTGCAATATACCTTTAACCGCTTTCCACAAGGATACAAACATTCCCCCACTATTGCCCATAATGCTTTGGCTAAAGTGCTATCAGAGATTCCTGTTTCACAGGGATGTACAATATACCAATATATTATTGATGACATCTTAATAGGGGAGAGAACCAAGAAAGTGTACAAGACATGATGGAAAACATCCGAAAAACATTATCAGATTTGGGATTGGAAATTCCCGACTCAAAGTGTCAGGGACCCGCACAGGAAGTTAAATTCCTGGGGGTCTGGTGGATTAAGGGAGCTGCTTCTGTCCCTCAGGATACCCTGAAAAAATAGAACATGGACAGAATCCTTCCAGCACGAAGGAGTTACAGCAAGTCCTGGGAACTTTAAGTTATTAGCGTAAACACATCCCTGGCTTTTCCATCATTGCTCGCCCCCTTTATTGTTTGCTCAAAAAAGGTAAATCCTGGGAGTCGACTGAACAACATACTAATGCACTAGAATTGCTAATAAAAGAGCTAAGGTTATTCCAACAACTTGGCCCCATACATCCAACTGACCCTGTCCATGTAGAATGGGGGCTCAGTGAACATGGTTCCCGTTGTAATTTATGCCAGAAGGGACCAGCAGGACCGGAGAGACCATTAGAATTTAGCTCTCACGCCTTTAATGATACTGAGAGCAGCTATTCAGACCTGGAGAAGGGTTTACTGTCCCTGGTGCGAGCATTGCAACGAGCAGAGCAGATAAGGAGATAACAGAGCGTGATTGTTCGGGGCCCTTTTCGCCTCCCAGATGTGGTCCTTAAAGGGACACCACCACCAGCTGGCATTCCCCAGAAACCCACAGTTCGAAAGTGGTATGCTTATTTAGAAGGCATTAATGATATCATGCCAATCTCTGAAGGTAGTATCAAAGTATCCATGCTCCAGAAGGATAGAGATGGTGCCCTATTGTTCCAATCCCCACCAAACAGACCATCTCCAATCCAAGAAGCACCTCCTCTGAAAGCAGGCAGTGATCTTACAGGAGTGTGGTTTACTGGTGTGTCATCTCACCGTGAGAACAGCAAGTGGAAATACAAGGCCGTAGCACTGGAAGTAGCAACGGGGGAAAGAGCAATTGAAACAGGAGAAGGTAGGGCACAAGTAGGGGAACTCAGAGCCGTCCTACTAGCTGCACAACATGGAGCTACTTACATTTACACTGACTCATATGCTGTTTTTAAAGGAGCCACTGAATGGCTAGGACACTGGGCAGCCAACGATTGGCAGGTGAATAGAGTCCCAGTTTGGGAGACAGACAGTTGGAAGCAACTGTTGGAAATAGGAGGACAGAGACCATTGCACATTGCTTGGGTAAAAGGCCACGATCGTTCAAACTCGATCACTGCTCAGTTCAACCAACAGGTAGATAGCCTCACGCGGCTACAACAAATTGACACTGTAGATGATGGTCGGGAATGGTTACATATTAAGCCTGGCCATACAGGCCGTGCTGATCTGTATCAGGAAGGTCTAGCCCGGGGGTGGCCTGTGTCGGTTAAGCTGTGCGAACAAGTAGTAACTGCCTGGTCACAATGTCGCCTACGACTCAGCAAAGATCATCCGAGTAAGGCGCCTCCCTTACACATGCGGGACAAGAAAATGTTGTGGCATTCATGGCAGATTGATTATATTGGGCCCTTGAGATCATCAGGTGGGAAAAGATATGTCCTAGTCGGAGTGGAGATTATCTCCAGCCTCAGTATGGCCACTGGCTTCAAATCAGCTGCTGGGGACAACACAGTGAAAGGCCTAAAAGGGTGGTTCAGCACACTTCCCCTTCCCGAGGAAATCCAAAGTGATAACGGTTCACACTTTACCGCTACAGTGGTACAAGATTGGGCCAAAGAAGAAGGGATTCGATGGGTATTTCATACTCCCTATTATCCTCAGGCTAATGGCATTGTTGAATGCACCAACGGATTGGTTAAGCGTTTTGCAAAAACTCATAAATCATAAGGGAAGGTGAAGAAGGCACCTTGCCCACCGAAATTCGAAAAGTAATATGGGATAACGCAATTGAATTTGAGAGAAAATTTCAATCCTGGTGGTATCTGGTTAATTTCACCTACGATCCCACTGAGAGCAAAGCCACAGCTTTTGTCTTAACGATACGCAATGCCTCAGTATCCACCATATACCCAATCATCGCACTGGGGTTGAATCACCAAGGAGCTCTACTCTATCCAACACAGCACAGAGGTTGGGCACGACAAAATGAGACTAAATGGCAAACTGCTGATGTTGACGCATGCGTTTCACGAGACCAACAAGGATTCATTTGTGAGAGTAATACTCTCAAAGCACAAGACCTTTGTCTTGACACCAACCAGAATGCTTGTCACTTTGAGACACATCCCGATGAAACCCCAGAGACTGTGCTTGACTATATTGGGAAAGGGTGCGTTAGCATGAGGTCTCCCTGTAGTCTTGTATTATAGACGAGAAAGGCTTGAGACCATGGCCACTCTGGGTCTCTTTGACTACAAACAGGGAATAAAAAGGTGAAACTGAATAGCATCAATTCCATCTGCCAATTCGTCATTTTAGAATTTGGGCCTCCAAATAGCCATACATCATAAAAGTAGTATTATTGCCAGGTTCAATGTCAGGATTCCCTGGAGACATTCAAAGGTAGCGTAGGCCAATCCGTCTGTACAGCTCATCCAAGGTTCCTGTAAGACATAAAGGAAAAGAAAATCTGCTTGGTCTTATTCGACCGACGGGGTTAAAAAGAAGGTGCGGTCCACCGGGTGCTGATCCGGTGTATCTTCCCTGAACAATCCTTGGCTTCCCATGCATAGGGATTTTTGGGAGTAGCTAGCACCATTGGCACCGTCCCATTTTGAGGCATTTTCACTAGCACAGGTAGTCCAGGGTGAAATCTTCCGGGGTATTTTCCCGGTTCATTGGCAGCCTTTGGCGAGATAATATTGGCAGGTACACAGAAAGCTTTCATTTTAGGACAGCCGTCTCCACTCCATTTGTTATTTAGTTGATAGATGGCATCATCCAATCGCAAATGCCAACCAGGTTCATGACTTTTTGCAAAACGCTTAACCAATCTATTGGTGCGTTCAACAATGCCATTAGCCTGGGGATAACAGGGAGTATGAAATACCCATCGAATCCCTTCTTCCTTGGCCCAATCTTGTACCACCGAAGCCGTAAAGTGTGAAACGTTATCACTCTGGATTTCGTCGGGAAGGGGAAGTGTGCTGAACCACCCTGTTAGGCCTTTCACTGTGTTGTCCCTCGTAGCTGATTTGAAACTGCTGGCCATACTGAGGCTGGAGATAATCTCCACTCCTACCAGGACATATCTTTTCCCACCTGATGATCTCAAGGGCCCAATATAATCAAGCTGCCATGAATGCCACAACGCTTTCTTGTCCCGCATGTGTAAGGGAGGCGCCTTACTCGGATGATCTTTGCTGAGTCGTAGGCGACATTGTGAACAGGCAGTTACTATTTGTTCGCACAGCTTAACTGACACAAGCCACCCACCTTCCCGATACAGGTCAGGACGGCCTGTGCGGCCACGTTTAACATGTAACGATTCAAGTAAGCGTTCCCATTCCCGACCATCATCTACAATGTCAATTTGTTGTAGCCGCGTGAGGCCATCTACCTGTTGGTTGAACTGAGCAGTGATCGAGTTTGAACGATCGTGGCCTTTTACCCAAGCAATGTGCAATGGTCTCTGTCCTCCTATTTCCAACAGTTGCTTCCAATTATCTGTCTCCCAAACTGGGACTCTATTCACCTGCCAATCGTTGGCTGCCCAGTGTCCTAGCCATTCAGTGGCTCCTTTAAGAACAGCATATGACTCAGCGTAAAAGGAGGTGGCTCCATGTTGTGCAGCTAGTAGGACAGCTCTGAGTTCCCCTACCCTCCCCTATTTCAATTGCTCTTTCTCCCGTTGTTACTTCCAGTGCTACGGCCTTATATTTGCACTTATTTTTTTAACGGTGAGATGACGCACCAGTAAACCACACTCCTCTAAGATCACTGCTGTCCCTCAAAGGAGGTGCTTCTTGGATCGGAGATGGTCTGTTTGGTGGGGATTGGAACAATAGGGCACCATCTATATCCTTTGGTATCCTTGTGAAGTAGCCTTGGATACTTTAACACTGCCTTCAGAGACTGGCTTGATTTCATTAATGCCTTCTAAATAAGCATACCACTTTCGAACTGTAGGTCTCTGGGCAATGCCAGCTGGTGGTGGTGTCCCTTTAAGGACCACATCTGGGAGGCGAAAAGGTCCCAGGAAAGATCACACTCTGTTCTCTTCTTATCTGCTCTGCTCGTTGCAACGCTCGCACCAGGGACAGTAAACCCTTCTCCAGGTCTGAATAGCTGCATTCAGTATCATTGAAGGAGTGTGAGCAAAATTCTAATGGTCTCTCCGGTCCTGCTGGTCCCTTCTGCCATAAATTACAACGGGAACCATGTTCACTGAGCCCCCATTCTACATGGACAGGGTCAGTTGGATGTATGGGGCCAAGTTGTTGGAATAACCTTAGCTCCTTTATTAGTAATTGCAGAGCATTAGTGTGTTGTTCAGTCCACACCCAGGATTTACCCTTTTTTGGCAAGCTATGAAGGGGGCGAGCAATGATGGAAAAGCCAGGGATGTGTTTACGCCAATAACTTAAAGTTCCCAGGACCTGCTGTAACTCCTTCGTGCTGGAAGGATTCTGTCCATGTTCTATTTTTTCAGGGTATCCTGAGGGACAGAAGCAGCTCCCTTAATCCACCAGACCCCCAGGAATTTAACTTCCTGTGCGGGTCCCTGACACTTTGAGTCGGGTCTACGTGAGGCACCCACTAACACTTCTGCCCTAGTCATTCGCTGCTCTCCCGGCAACCAGAGGTTAATTTTTGCAGTGGGGCATGTTTTTACCACACCATCAATTCCTGTGAAGTTGACTCTGCGTCGGGTGGGATTTATACCTAGAAGTTGTGCTGTTTCGTTAGTGATTGCAGACATTTGGGCTCCGGTATCAATAATAAAATTTACCAATATCTTCCGGGGTCCAACAGGAATGACAATAACAGGTTCGGAGTCTTTATGAGAGCGCCATTGGATTGCTAGTACCTGCCCGACAGGGTTGCTCAGTGCCCTCCCCGGGGATAGGAGTGTTGTGGCTGGGACTCTGTCAAATCAATCAAGTTATGTTCCGGTGCAGAAGGCACAGTTTTCTCACGGCTTGGGGATTCTCTGGTTAGACTTTTCTCCCCAGCCGCATTATTCTTTCTAGGTAGAGATTGGACTAGCGTACGGAGATCTCCCGTAGGGTCACCGTGCAAGAATTGTCGGGGCACCCCTAATTGTAGGGCTTTACGCCACAACTCATTCCGGTCCTTATCAGGCTTAAACCTTCCCTCTGATTTAGGGTTTTGAGTGTGAGTTTGGACTTGGCGAACCTTTCGCGGGTGTTCGGAGGATTTCTCACTAGTTTGGCTGGCCCAGCCCATTCGGCGCCCATATTGATCTATTTCCTGTACATTCCAGGTGGGCATGTAGTGACGACGGCCCCGCCCATGAGCACCCCGAGCATCCCGTATACAATCTTGAGTGCGAACAAGGAACGGTTTCAGGCAATCGGGAAGACCACGGATGAGAGGGGCTAATCGATCCGGGTCGATAGGGGCTGACATTGGGGATTTCCGAAATTCCTCTCTGTCATACATGGCTTGCAGACAAGCTGCTTTCCGTACAGCCGCAAACAGATCAGAGTAGCCTGTAGCTCTAATCTCTAACGGCTCCCCCCTCTCTCGCGGATCCATACCCCTTGCCCAATAGGCTGCTCGAGCGGTTAGGGAATAATTATGATCCCCAGGCATAGTGGTTAAAAACACTCCTGGTCCCCAAGAGTCTCCTGCTTCTTCCTCACTCAGCATAATTCTGCCCCCCCCTTCAGAAGAAACTCGCCACACGTACTCAACAGCTGACTCTTCTGGTCGCCTCGAATATTTCTCCCTTATTTTTGTTAACTCGGTTGGTGTCCATGGAACGGTACGCACAGTGGTGTGAATTTCATCACCATCATCAACTGCAGTTTCAGTTTTAACCAGAGGACGTAAAGGAAAAACTTGGGATTTCAAAGTAAAAGTCCTTTCCTCCTCATCTTCTTCGTCATCCTCACTATTAGACAAAAAAATCTCCGGTCTGGGTTCCGGAATTTGGATAACACATTAACTTACGAATCTGTTGGACCTGGGTCGAGGGCTGCATTTTATCTAAGAGCCCGGTCACCCTTTCAATAACATTTTAAGTTGGCGATTTTCACTCCCAAGTTGAGCATTCCGGTTTCCTAAACATTCATTCTCACTCACAAGCTTATCGACTTGAGTTCTTAATCTTTCTCCTGTCTCCTTTTGCAAGGCTAATGATGACTTCAGCACCTCATTCTCCGATTTCAGGGTTGCATATTCTACAGCTGAAATCAGATTAGGAGCGGGGGTTTCTCTAGCTTCTTGTTGTGCACAAGATAAACAGGCGCCTAACACAGCACAAATCACACCCTTGCCTTTCCCCGCTCTGAGCTTCTGTGAAACCCGACGCTCTTCAATACGTTCCACCACTTTCTCTTCATCCTTCCAAAATTTTTGGGCCCACTCCTTCCCAGCCTGGGAAGGGGCACAATCATATTTTTGCAGCAGTTTATCCATGGCAATCCTGCCGACTACGCCAAATTCTGTTGCGTGAAACGGGGCCAAGCGGTTTTGGCAGAAGATAAACCCCCTTGCGTTCTAACACTCCTCACCGAGGTGGGAGGCCAGGTGCGGCTGGGTTTCAATTCTGAGTGATGCCCAATTCAGCACTATCAGCCCAATCGCGTTTAATATGTGTTAAACTATTACGATTTGGAGACACTAATAGTGGGCTGCACCTTCAGTCTAGTCGTGCTCCTGAACCAGCACGGCCTCTCTCAAGTTTTGGTCGCGTTCAGTGAGAAAGCGAAACGACTAGCTACTGAAACAGTGCAGTTTATTTAAACAACAGATATACAGGTTCTTTAGGATTGCCGGTGATAAATACACTGTCTGCAAAGCACGTGCAAATAAAGACATTGTTAAATAGACAAACGCGCGACAAAATTATAAACGATACAGCCTGGCTATAAATGTAGGGTAGAGATTCTCTAGAGAAATTTCTAGAGTCCCCGAGAAAGCACTCGGTGTAATCAAAGTCTTACCCAAAGGCGTCCTTATGAGGGGGAAGAAAGGCTCAGCCCGTCGACTGATCCCAGAAAACAGCGGTGGGATTCTTCGCGATGGTGTCTTCCCAGACATTCCCCCTCTCTTGGGCTATTTTTATATTATTTTTTTAACTTCAAAGTGGAGTTTGAGTGACTTTAGTCATATGTACTTTTATTATGATTAATGTACTCAAGGAGGAGTGTTCACACCTCGGGGGCGGATAGCCTCCGGGATGGAGGTGTGTTTTGGTACATTGTGGTGAGCAAAGTTCGCACAAAAGGACAGCATTTCATCAACATTTGACGAAATGTTGGCTCGGGTGGCGTGTAGGCCGCTTATCAGTTCCGTAGTACCATCTCGTCCCCATATCTGCTATTCGTCACAAGGGAAGGCCACGGAACAAGCGCGTTCCGTTCCATCCCTCGTGTAGTTTCGCAAACAACCTTGTACAGGGAATCACAGCTGTTGCATTCTTCGTGTGCTAGCTGCGGCTGTATTCTACCTCAGAAGCCTCTTGATTTTATGACTTTCCTTAATGTGTGAACAATGCTGTATTTTTGTATTCTTGGCCAATTTAGTAATTATTCCACAAGAACACACATTGGTTGCCGATTTATCAACGGGTCTAATCACCACAGGCCAACTGTAATCAAAACCATCTATGTAGACTCTACCAAAGCGGACAAATACAACACTGATTGTTACAAAATTATGGAGCCAAATTCAGATTGCTGGCACAATTTCACTTTCATCAAACCTACAGTAGTGTACTGTATTTGGGGCTACAAGGGCACAGAATTGTTATTTGAATTTATGATTGACTCAAATACACCTGAACTTGCTGAAATGAATCCAGAACCTACACCCCACAAACTCTCAAAGGCTCTCTCTTCTAAGAGAAAAAAAAAAAAAACACCTCTCTCTTTTCTAAGCCCTCCATTAGACTAACTCCTTACATTTTCAACATTGGCCCTTACGTTATTAAACACACACAGGTCAACAACAGGTACTGTTTAATCCCACATATTCCCTCAAACGAGCAGAATTGTCAATGCAGATTAAAATCTCTGCGATCAAACCCACCTGCTTACCATTCCTGAGTACATCTTATGCAGAATGGTCAGCATGGTTACGCAAACGAACTCTTGCCACTTCACACGGACGGAAGAGGGATGCGACTGGTATCTTAGGAACAGGCCTGGGAGTCTTGAATAGTATAGATGCTGAGATACTTGCCAACAAACTAGTCACAACCGCTACTGATCTGGACAAATTAAGACATCCCCTACAGTCCTCTCTATTAGCATTGGGAAACCACCAACGGCTTTTATAGAATATATTGCCTCAATGGGAAGAAACGGGTGAAAAAGACCATCAGCTGATCACAGATGCACTTGGTACAACTCAAACCAATGTTTCCTTGGCTCTTAGTTGTATCCAAGCCCAATTGTGGATGCAATCTATGACAGCCGCAATCATAAGGGAAGGTAAAGAAGGCACCTTGCCCACCGAAATTCGAAAAGTAATATGGGATAACGCAATTGAATTTGAGAAAAAATTTCAGTCCAGGTGGTATCTGGTTAATTTCACCTACGATCCCACTGAGAGCAAAGCCACAGCTTTTGTCTTAACGATACGCAATGCCTCCGTATACACCACATACCCAATCATCGCACTGGGGTTGAATCACCAAGGAGCTCTACTCTATCCAACACAGCACAGAGGTTGGGCACGACAAAATGAGACTAAATGGCAAACTGCTGATGTTGACGCATGCGTTTCACGAGACCAACAAGGATTCATTTGTGAGAGTAATACTCTCAAAGCACAAGACCTTTGTCTTGACACCAACCAGAATGTTTGTCACTTTGAGACACATCCCGATGAAACCCCAGAGACTGTGCTTGACTATATTGGGAAAGGGTGCGTTAGCATGAGGTCTCCCTGTAGTCTTGTATTCAGAGATGACATAGTAATCACTCAAATCTTTGTGTTTGAACTTTACTAACACAAAGTTACGGGATGCGACTTCAATTATTAAGCTCCTGTTACGTCTTTTCAATTGCTACAACCTAATTATACGTTGATTCGAGATTGTTGCCTGCCCCTATCGGAATGAATCTCTCCCTGGTGAAGAAGCTGCTAAAACACAATGAATTGAAGCGACTCTTGAAAGAGGCCCAAGAAAATAGACAGACAACTTTGATTACCGTCCATCATCAGGTTGAAGAAATACACCAAGCGTTGGAAAGAGTGAAGAGAGGCGAAGGACATAGATGGGGAGATCCTCTTTTTGGATGGTCACCGACAGTTACAGGACTTTATAACAAGATGCTTCACTCTGTTGTTGTTTTACTAATACTCACTGTATTGTGCTTTACTTAGACAATTGTTTTGCATGTTAGACTTTGGATTATGATGAAAAGTTTAAATCGCTTGATCACTCCGCGAGAAGGATTTCCACTTGATATCCCTCACCACAAGAACACATGTGATCTTTCTTATCAGTGTTGAGTACGTCGACCTTGACTGACTGTAGACAAAGCTTTCCATGCAGGCTCTTTGCGCGGGGGACCCATCTCCAGCCGTATGGCCATTTTTGTGCCTGGCGCGGCGCCAAGTGGGAAAGGGTGGTTTTGAGGCTGAAGGCAGCAGGAAAGCCTGCAGCCCCCAGGTCTGTGGGGCTACGCAAGCGGTTCCCAAAGAGCTTTAGAACAAGGCATAGTTTTCCCTGCTGGCTCTTTGGGCATGGGACCCATCTCCAGCCGTATGGCCATTTTTGTGCCTGGCGCGGCGCCAAGTGGGAAAGGGTGGCTTTGAGGCTGAAGGCAGCAGGAAAGCCCACAGCCCCCAGGTCTGTGGGGCTACGCAAGCGGTTCCCAAAGAGCTTTAGAACAAGGCATAGTTTTCCCTGCTGGCTCCTTGGGCGGGGGACCCATCTCCAGCTGTATGGCCATTTTTGTGCCTAGCGCGACGCCAAGTGGGAAAGGGTGGCTTTGAGGCTGAAGGCAGCAGCAAAGCCTGCAGCCCCCAGGTCTGTGGGGCTACGCAAGCGGTTCCCAAAGAGCTTTAGAACAAGGCATAGTTTTCCCTGCTGGCTCTTTGGGCGGGGGACCCATCTCCAGCCGTATGGCCATTTTTGAGCCTGGCGCGGCGCCAAGTGGGAAAGGGTGGTTTTGAGGCTGAAGGCAGCAGCAAAGCCTGCAGCCCTAAGGTCTGTGGGGCTACGCAAGCGGTTCCCAAAGAGCTTTAGAACAAGGCAGAGTTTTCCCTGCTGGCTCTTTGGGCGGCGGACACATGTCCAGTCGTATGGCCATTTTTGTGCCTGGCGCGGCGCCAGGTGGGAAAGGGTGGTGTCGAGTCTGAAGGCAGCAGCAAAGCCTGCAGCCCCCAGGTCTGTGGGGCTACGCAAGCGGTTCCCAAAGAGCTTTAGAACAAGGCATAGTTTTCCCTGCTGGCTCTTAGGGCGGGGGACCCATCTCCAGCCGTATGGCCATTTTTGTGCCTGGCGCGGCGCCAAGTGGGAAAGGGTGGTGTCGAGGCTGAAGGCAGCAGGAAAGCCCGCAGCCCCCAGGTCTGTGGTGCTACGCAAGCGGTTCCCAAAGAGCTTTAGAACAAGGCATAGTTTTCCCTGCTCGCTCTTTGGGCGGGGGACCCATCTCCAGCCGTATGGCCATTTTTGTGCCTGGCGAAGCCCCAAGAGGGAAAGGGTGGCTTTGAATCTGAAGGCAGCAGGAAAGCCCGCAGCCCCCAGGTCTGTGGGGCTACGCAAGCGGTTCCCAAAGAGCTTTAGAACAAGGCATAGTTTTCCCTGCTGGCTCTTTTGGCAGGGGACCCATCTCCAGCCGTATGGCCATTTTTGTCCCTGGCCCGGCGCCAAGTGGGAAAGGGTGGTGTTGAGGCTGAAGGCAGCAGGAAAGCCCGCAGCCCCCAGGTCTGTGGGGCTACGCAAGCGGTTCCCAAAGAGCTTTAGAACAAGGCATAGTTTTCCCTGCTGGCTCTCTGGGCGGGGGACCCATCTCCAGCCGTATGGCCATTTTTGAGCCTGGAGCAGTGCCAAGTGGGAAAGGGTGGTTTTGAGGGTGAAGGCAGCAGGAAAGCCCGCAGCCCCCAGGTCTGTGGGGCTACGCAAGCGGTTCCCAAAGAGCTTTAGAACAAGGCATAGTTTTCCCTGCTGGCTCTTTGGGCGGGGGACCCATCTCCAGCCGTATGGCCATTTTTGTGCCTGGCGCGGCGCCAAGTGGGAAAGGGTGGTTTTGAGGCTGAAGGCAGCAGGAAAGCCCGCAGCCCCCACGTCTGTGGGGCCAAGCAAGCGGTTCCCAAAGAGCTTTAGAACAAGGCATAGTTTTCCCTGCTGGCTCTTTGCGCCTGGGACCCATCTCCAGCCATAGGCCATTTTTGTGCTTGATAGGGCGCCAAGTGGGAAAGGGTGGCTTTGAGGCTGAAGGCAGCAGGAAAGCCTGCAGCCCCCAGGTCTGTGGGGCTACGCAAGCGGTTCCCAAAGAGCTTTAGAACAAGGCATAGTTTTCCCTGCTGGCTCTTTGGGTGGGGGACCCATCTCCAGACGTATGGCTATTTTTGTGCCTGGCGCGGTGCGTAGTGGCATAGGGTGGTGTCGAGGCTGAAGGCAGCAGGAAAGCCCGCAGCCCCCACGTCTGTGGGCCCAAGCAAGCGGTTCCCAGAGAGCTTTAGAACAAGGCATAGTTTTCCCTGCTGGCTCTTTGGGCGGGGGACCCATCTCCAGCCATATGGCCATTTTTGTGCCTGGCGCGGTGCGTAGTGGGAAAGGGTGGTTTTGAGGCTGAAGGCAGCAGGAAAGCCCGCAGCCCCCAGGTCTGTGGGGCCAAGCAAGCGGTTCCCAAAGAGCTTTAGAACAAGGCATAGTTTTCCCTGCTGGCTCTTTGGGCATGGGACCCATCTCCAGCCATAGGCCATTTTTGTGCCTGGCACGGCGCCAAGTGGGAAAGGGTGGCTTTGAGGCTGAAGGCAGCAGCAAAGCCCGCAGCCCCCAGGTCTGTGGGGCTACGCAAGCGGTTCCCAAAGAGCTTTAGAACAAGGCATAGTTTTCCCTGCTAGCTCTTTGGGCGGGGGACCCATCTCCAGCCGTATGGCCATTTTTGTGCCTGGCGCGGCGCCAAGTGGGAAAGGGTGGTGTCGAGGCTGAAGGCAGCAGCAAAGCCTGCAGCCCCCAGGTCTGTGGGGCTACGCAAGCGGTTCCCAAAGAGCTTTAGAACAAGGCATAGTTTTCCCTGCTGGCTCTCTGGGCGGGGACCCATCTCCAGCCGTATGGCCATTTTTGAGCCTGGCGCGGCGCCAGGTGGGAAAGGGTGGCTTTGAGGCTGAAGGCAGCAGCAAAGCCTGCAGCCCCCAGGTCTGTGGGGCTACGCAAGCGGTTCCCAAAGAGCTTTAGAACAAGGCATAGTTTTCCCTGCTGGCTCTTAGGGCGGGGGACCCATCTCCAGCCGTATGGCCATTTTTGTGCCTGGCGCGGCGCCAAGTGGGAAAGGGTGGTGTCGAGGCTGAAGGCAGCAGGAAAGCCCGCAGCCCCCAGGTCTGTGGTGCTACGCAAGCGGTTCCCAAAGAGCTTTAGAACAAGGCATAGTTTTCCCTGCTCGCTCTTTGGGCGGGGGACCCATCTCCAGCCGTATGGCCATTTTTGTGCCTGGCGAAGCCCCAAGAGGGAAAGGGTGGCTTTGAATCTGAAGGCAGCAGGAAAGCCCGCAGCCCCCACGTCTGTGGGGCTACGCAAGCGGTTCCCAAAGAGCTTTAGAACAAGGCATAGTTTTCCCTGCTGGCTCTTTTGGCAGGGGACCCATCTCCAGCCGTATGGCCATTTTTGAGCCTGGCCCGGCGCCAAGTGGGAAAGGGTGGTGTTGAGGCTGAAGGCAGCAGCAAAGCCCGCAGCCCCCAGGTCTGTGGGGCTACGCAAGCGGTTCCCAAAGAGCTTTAGAACAAGGCATAGTTTTCCCTGCTGGCTCTCTGGGCGGGGGACCCATCTGCAGCCGTATGGCCATTTTTGAGCCTGGAGCAGTGCCAAGTGGGAAAGGGTGGTTTTGAGGGTGAAGGCAGCAGGAAAGCCCGCAGCCCCCAGGTCTGTGGGGCTACGCAAGCGGTTCCCAAAGAGCTTTAGAACAAGGCATAGTTTTCCCTGCTGGCTCTTTGGGCGGGGGACCCATCTCCAGCCGTATGGCCATTTTTGTGCCTGGCGCGGCGCCAAGTGGGTAAGGGTGGTTTTGAGGCTGAAGGCAGCAGGAAAGCCCGCAGCCCCCACGTCTGTGGGGCCAAGCAAGCGGTTCCCAAAGAGCTTTAGAACAAGGCATAGTTTTCCCTGCTGGCTCTTTGCGCCTGGGACCCATCTCCAGCCATAGGCCATTTTTGTGCTTGATAGGGCGCCAAGTGGGAAAGGGTGGCTTTGAGGCTGAAGGCAGCAGGAAAGCCTGCAGCCCCCAGGTCTGTGGGGCTACGCAAGCAGTTCCCAAAGAGCTTTAGAACAAGGCATAGTTTTCCCTGCTGGCTCTTTGTTCGGGGGACCCATCTCCAGCCATAGGCCATTTTTGTGCCTGGCCCGGCGCCCAGTGGGAAAGGGTGGCTTTGAGGCTTGAAGGCAGCAGGAAAGCCCGCAGCCCCCAGGTCTGTGGGGCTACGCAAGCGGTTCCCAAAGAGCTTTAGAACAAGGCATAGTTTTCCCTGCTGGCTCTCTGGGCGGGGGACCCATCTCCAGCCGTATGGCCATTTTTGAGCCTGGCGCGGCGCCAAGTGGGAAAGGGTTGTGACGAGGCTAAAGGCAGCAGGAAAGCCCGCAGCCCCCAGGTCTGTGGGGCTACGCAAGCGGTTCCCAAAGAGCTTTAGAACAAGGCATAATTTTCCCTGCTGGCTCTTTGGGCGGGGGACCCATCTCCAGCCGTATGGCCATTTTTGTGCCTGGCGCAGCGCCAAGTGGGAAAGGGTGGTTTTGAGGCTGAAGGCAGCAGCAAAGCCTGCAGCCCCCAGGTCTGTGGGGCTACGCAAGCGGTTCCCAAAGAGCTTTAGAACAAGGCATAGTTTTCCCTGCTGGCTCTTTGGGCGGGGGACCCATCTCCAGCCGTATGGCCATTTTTGTGCCTGGCCGGGGGCCAAGTGGGAAAGGGTGGTTTTGAGGCTGAAGGCAGCAGCAAAGCCCGCAGCCCCCAGGTCTGTGGGGCTACGCAAGCGGTTCCCAAAGAGCTTTAGAACAAGGCATAGTTTTCCCTGCTGGCTCTCTGGGCGGGGGACCCATCTCCAGCCGTATGGCCATTTTTGAGCCTGGCGCGGCGCCAGGTGGGAAAGGGTGGCTTTGAGGCTGAAGGCAGGAGCAAAGCCTGCAGCCCCCAGGTCTGTGGGGCTACGCAAGCGGTTCCCAAAGAGCTTTAGAACAAGGCATAGTTTTCCCTGCTGGCTCTTTGGGCGGGGGACCCATCTCCAGCCATAGGCCATTTTTGTGCCTGGCGCGAAGCCAAGTGGGAAAGGGTGCTGTCGAGGCTGAAGGCAGCAGGAAAGCCCGCAGCCCCAAGGTCTGTGGGGCTACGCAAGCGGTTCCCAAAGAGCTTTAGAACAAGGCATAGTTTTCCCTGCTGGCTCTTTGGGCGGGGGACCCATCTCCAGCCGTATATCCATTTTTGTGCCTGGCCCGGCGCAAAGTGGGAAAGGGTGGCTTTGAGGCTGAAGGCAGCAGGAAAGCCCGCAGCCCCCAGGTCTGTGGGGCTACGCAAGCGGTTCCCAAAGAGCTTTAGAACAAGGCATAGTTTTCCCTGCTGGCTCTTTGGGCGGGGGACCCATCTCCAGCCGTACGGCCATTTTTGTGCCTGGCGTGGCGCCAAGAGGGAAAGGGTGGTGTCGAGGCTAAAGGCAGCAGGAAAGCCCGCAGCCCCCAGGTCTGTGGGGCTACGCAAGCGGTTCCCAAAGAGCTTTAGAACAAGGCATAGTTTTCCCTGCTCGCTCTTTGGGCGGGGGACCCATCTCCAGCCGTATGGCCATTTTTGTGCATGGCGCAGCGCCAAGTGGGAAATGGTGGTATCGAGGCTGAAGGCAGCAGGAAAGCCCGCAGCCCCCAGGTCTGTGGGGCTACGCAAGCGGTTCCCAAAGAGCTTTAGAACAAGGCATAGTTTTCCCTGCTGGCTCTTTGGGCATGGGACCCATCTCCACCCATAGGCCATTTTTGTGCCTGATAGGGCGCCAAGTGGGAAAGGGTGGCTTTGAGGCTGAAGACAGCAGGAAAGCCTGCAGCCCCCAGGTCTGTGGGGCTACGCAAGCGGTTCCCAAAGAGCTTTAGAACAAGGCATAGTTTTCCCTGCTGGCTCCTTGGGTGGGGGACCCATCTCCAGCCGTATGGCTATTTTTGTGCCTGACGCGGTGCGTAGTGGCATAGGGTGGTTTTGAGGCTGAAGGCAGCAGGAAAGCCCGCAGCCCCCACGTCTGTGGGGCCAAGCAAGCGGTTCCCAAAGAGCTTTAGAACAAGGCATAGTTTTCCCTGCTGGCTCTTTGGGCGGGGGACCCATCTCCAGCCGTATGGCCATTTTTGAGCCTGGCGCGGCGCCAAGTGGGAAAGGGTGGTTTTGAGGCTGAAGGCAGCAGCAAAGCCTGCAGCCCTAAGGTCTGTGGGGCTACGCAAGCGGTTCCCAAAGAGCTTTAGAACAAGGCAGAGTTTTCCCTGCTGGCTCTTTGGGCGGCGGACACATGTCCAGTCGTATGGCCATTTTTGTGCCTGGCGCGGCGCCAAGTGGGAAAGGGTGGTGTCGAGTCTGAAGGCAGCAGGAAAGCCTGCAGCCCCCAGGTCTGTGGGGCTATGGAAGCGGTTCCCAAAGAGCTTTAGAACAAGGCAGAGTTTTCCCTCCTGGCTCTTTGGGCGGGGGACCCATCTCCAGCCGTATGGCCATTTTTGTGCCTGGCGCGGCGCCAAGTGGGAAAGGGTGGTGTCGAGGCTGAAGGCAGCAGGAAAGCCCGCAGCCCCCACGTCTGTGGGGCCAAGCAAGCGGTTCCCAAAGAGCTTTAGAACAAGGCATAGTTTTCCCTGCTGGCTCTTTGGGCGGGGGACCCATCTCCAGACGTATGGCTATTTTTGTGCCTGGCGCGGTGCGTAGTGGCATAGGGTGGTTTTGAGGCTGAAGGCAGCAGGAAAGCCCGCAGCCCCCAGGTCTGTGGGCCCAAGCAAGCGGTTCCCAAAGAGCTTTAGAACAAGGCATATTTTTCCCTGCTGGCTCTTTGGGCATGGGACCCATCTCCAGCCATAGGCCATTTTTGTGCCTGATAGGGCGCCAAGTGGGAAAGGGTGGCTTTGAGGCTGAAGACAGCAGGAAAGCCTGCAGCCCCCAGGTCTGTGGGGCTATGCAAGCGGTTCCCAAAGAGCTTTAGAACAAGGCATATTTTTCCCTGCTGGCTCTTTGGGCGGGGGACCCATCTCCAGCCGTATGGCCATTTTTGTGCCTGGCGCGGCGCCAAGTGGGAAAGGGTGGTGTCGAGGCTGAAGGCAGCAGGAAAGCCCGCAGCCCCCAGGTCTGTGGGGCTACGCAAGCGGTTCCCAAAGAGCTTTAGAACAAGGCATAGTTTTCCCTGCTGGCTCTTTGGGCGGGGGACCAACTCCAGCCGTATGGCCATTTTTGTGCCTGATAGGGCGCCAAGTGGGAAAGGGTGGTGTCGAGGCTGAAGGCAGCAGGAAAGCCCGCAGCCCCCAGGTCTGTGGGGCTACGCAAGCGGTTCCCAAAGAGCTTTAGAACAAGGCATAGTTTTCCCTGCTGGCTCTTTGGGCGGGGGACCCATCTCCAGCCGTATGGCCATTTTTGTGCCTGATAGGGCGCCAAGTGGGAAAGGGTGGCTTTGAGGCTGAAGACAGCAGGAAAGCCTGCAGCCCCCAGGTCTGTGGGGCTATGCAAGCGGTTCCCAAAGAGCTTTAGAACAAGGCATAGTTTTCCCTGCTGGCTCTTTGGGCGGGGGACCCATCTCCAGCCGTATGGCCATTTTTGTGCCTGGCGCGGCGCCAAGTGGGAAAGGGTGGTGTCGAGGCTGAAGGCAGCAGGAAAGCCCGCAGTCCCCAGGTCTGTGGGGCTACGCAAGCGGTTCCCAAAGAGCTTTAGAACAAGGCATAGTTTTCCCTGCTGGCTCTCTGGGCGGGGACCCATCTCCAGCCGTATGGCCATTTTTGAGCCTGGCGCGGCGCCAGGTGGGAAAGGGTGGCTTTGAGGCTGAAGGCAGGAGCAAAGCCTGCAGCCCCCAGGTCTGTGGGGATACGCAAGCGGTTCCCAAAGAGCTTTAGAACAAGGCATAGTTTTCCCTGCTGGCTCTTAGGGCGGGGGACCCATCTCCAGCCGTATGGCCATTTTTGAGCCTGGCGCGGCGCCAAGTGGGAAAGGGTGGTGTTGAGGCTGAAGGCAGCAGGAAAGCCCGCAGCCCCCAGGTCTGTGGGGCTACGCAAGCGGTTCCCAAAGAGCTTTAGAACAAGGCATAGTTTTCCCTGCTCGCTCTTTGGGCGGGGGACCCATCTCCAGCCGTATGGCCATTTTTGTGCCTGGCGAAGCCCCAAGAGGGAAAGGGTGGCTTTGAATCTGAAGGCAGCAGGAAAGCCCGCAGCCCCCAGGTCTGTGGGGCTATGCAAGCGGTTCCCAAAGAGCTTTAGAACAAGGCATAGTTTTCCCTGCTGGCTCTTTTGGCAGGGGACCCATCTCCAGCCGTATGGCCATTTTTGTCCCTGGCCCGGCGCCAAGTGGGAAAGGGTGGTGTTGAGGCTGAAGGCAGCAGCAAAGACTGCAGCCCCCAGGTCTGTGGGGCCAAGCAAGCGGTTCCCAAAGAGCTTTAGAACAAGGCATAGTTTTCCCTGCTGGCTCTTTGGGCGGGGGACCCATCTCCAGCCGTATGGCCATTTTTGTGCCTGGCACGGCGCCAAGTGGGAAAGGGTGGCTTTGAGGCTGAAGGCAGCAGCAAAGCCCGCAGCCCCCAGGTCTGTGGGGCTACGCAAGCGGTTCCCAAAGAGCTTTAGAACAAGGCATAGTTTTCCCTGCTGGCTCTTTGGGCGGGGGACCCATCTCCAGCCGTATGGCCATTTTTGTGCCTGGCCCGGCGCCAAGTGGGAAAGGGTGGCTTTGAGGCTGAAGGCAGCAGCAAAGCCTGCAGCCCCCAGGTCTGTGGGGCTACGCAAGCGGTTCCCAAAGAGCTTTAGAACAAGGCATAGTTTTCCCTGCTGGCTCTCTGGGCGGGGGACCCATCTGCAGCCGTATGGCCATTTTTGAGCCTGGAGCAGTGCCAAGTGGGAAAGGGTGGTTTTGAGGGTGAAGGCAGCAGGAAAGCCCGCAGCCCCCAGGTCTGTGGGGCTACGCAAGCGGTTCCCAAAGAGCTTTAGAACAAGGCATAGTTTACCCTGCTGGCTCTTTGGGCGGGGGACCCATCTCCAACCGTATGGCCATTTTTGTGCCTGGCGCGGCGCCAAGTGGGAAAGGGTGGTGTCGAGGCTGAAGGCAGCAGGAAAGCCCGCAGCCCCCACGTCTGTGGGGCCAAGCAAGCGGTTCCCAAAGAGCTTTAGAACAAGGCATAGTTTTCCCTGCTGGCTCTTTGGGCATGGGACCCATCTCCAGCCGTATGGCCATTTTTGTGCCTGGCGCGGCGCCAAGTGGGAAAGGGTGGCTTTGAGGCTGAAGGCAGCAGCAAAGCCTGCAGCCCCCAGGTCTGTGGGGCTACACAAGCAGTTCCCAAAGAGCTTTAGAACAAGGCATAGTTTTCCCTGCTGGCTCTTTGTTCGGGGGACCCATCTCCAGCCATAGGCCATTTTTGTGCCTGGCCCGGCGCCCAGTGGGAAAGGGTGGCTTTGAGGCTTGAAGGCAGCAGGAAAGCCCGCAGCCCCCAGGTCTGTGGGGCTACGCAAGCGGTTCCCAAAGAGCTTTAGAACAAGGCATAGTTTTCCCTGCTGGCTCTCTGGGCGGGGGACCCATCTCCAGCCGTATGGCCATTTTTGAGCCTGGCGCGGCGCCAAGTGGGAAAGGGTTGTGTCGAGGCTAAAGGCAGCAGGAAAGCCCGCAGCCCCCAGGTCTGTGGGGCTACGCAAGCGGTTCCCAAAGAGCTTTAGAACAAGGCATAATTTTCCCTGCTGGCTCTTTGGGCGGGGGACCCATCTCCAGCCGTATGGCCATTTTTGTGCCTGGCGCGGCGCCAAGTGGGAAAGGGTGGCTTTGAGGCTGAAGGCAGCAGCAAAGCCCGCAGCCCCCAGGTCTGTGGGGCTACGCAAGCGATTCCCAAAGAGCTTTAGAACAAGGCATAGTTTTCCCTGCTGGCTCTTTGGGCGGGGGACACATCTCCAGCCGTATGGCCATTTTTGTGCCTGATAGGGCGCCAAGTGGGAAAGGGTGGCTTTGAGGCTGAAGACAGCAGGAAAGCCTGCAGCCCCCAGGTCTGTGGGGCTATGCAAGCGGTTCCCAAAGAGCTTTAGAACAAGCATAGTTTTCCCTGCTGGCTCTTTGGGCGGGGGACCCATCTCCAGCCGTATGGCCATTTTTGTGCCTGGCGCGGCGCCAAGTGGGAAAGGGTGGTGTCGAGGCTGAAGGCAGCAGGAAAGCCCGCAGTCCCCAGGTCTGTGGGGCTACGCAAGCGGTTCCCAAAGAGCTTTAGAACAAGGCATAGTTTTCCCTGCTGGCTCTCTGGACGGGGACCCATCTCCAGCCGTATGGCCATTTTTGAGCCTGGCGCGGCGCCAGGTGGGAAAGGGTGGCTTTGAGGCTGAAGGCAGGAGCAAAGCCTGCAGCCCCCAGGTCTGTGGGGCTACGCAAGCGGTTCCCAAAGAGCTTTAGAACAAGGCATAGTTTTCCCTGCTGGCTCTAAGGGCGGGGGACCCATCTCCAGCCGTATGGCCATTTTTGATCCTGGCGCGGCGCCAAGTGGGAAAGGGTGGTGTCGAGGCTGAAGGCAGCAGGAAAGCCCGCAGCCCCCAGGTCTGTGGGGCTACGCAAGCGGTTCCCAAAGAGCTTTAGAACAAGGCATAGTTTTCACTGCTCGCTCTTTGGGCGGGGGACCCATCTCCAGCCGTATGGCCATTTTTGTGCCTGGTGAAGCCCCAAGAGGGAAAGGGTGGCTTTGAATCTGAAGGCAGCAGGAAAGCCCGCAGCCCCCAGGTCTGTGGGGCTACGCAAGCGGTTCCCAAAGAGCTTTAGAACAAGGCATAGTTTTCCCTGCTGGCTCTTAGGGCGGGGGACCCATCTCCAGCCGTATGGCCATTTTTGTCCCTGGCCCGGCGCCAAGTGGGAAAGGGTGGTGTTGAGGCTGAAGGCAGCAGCAAAGACTGCAGCCCCCAGGTCTGTGGGGCCAAGCAAGCGGTTCCCAAAGAGCTTTAGAACAAGGCATAGTTTTCGCTGCTCGCTCTTTGGGCGGGGGACCCATCTCCAGCCGTATGGCCATTTTTGTGCCTGGTGAAGCCCCAAGAGGGAAAGGGTGGCTTTGAATCTGAAGGCAGCAGGAAAGCCCGCAGCCCCCAGGTCTGTGGGGCTACGCAAGCGGTTCCCAAAGAGCTTTAGAACAAGGCATAGTTTTCCCTGCTGGCTCTTTGGGCGGGGGACCCATCTCCAGCCGTATGGCCATTTTTGTCCCTGGCCCGGCGCCAAGTGGGAAAGGGTGGTGTTGAGGCTGAAGGCAGCAGCAAAGACTGCAGCCCCCAGGTCTGTGGGGCCAAGCAAGCGGTTCCCAAAGAGCTTTAGAACAAGGCATAGTTTTCCCTGCTGGCTCTTTGGGCGGGGGACCCATCTCCAGCCGTATGGCCATTTTTGTGCCTGGCACGGCGCCAAGTGGGAAAGGGTGGCTTTGAGGCTGAAGGCAGCAGCAAAGCCTGCAGCCCCCAGGTCTGTGGGGCTACGCAAGCGGTTCCCAAAGAGCTTTAGAACAAGGCATAGTTTTCCCTGCTGGCTCTTTGGGCGGGGGACCCATCTCCAGCCGTATGGCCATTTTTGTGCCTGGCGCGGCGCCAAGTGGGAAAGGGTGGTGTCGAGGCTGAAGGCAGCAGGAAAGCCCGCAGCCCCCACGTCTGTGGGGCCAAGCAAGCGGTTCCCAAAGAGCTTTAGAACAAGGCATAGTTTTCCCTGCTGGCTCTTTGGGCCTGGGACCCATCTCCAGCCATAGGCCATTTTTGTGCTTGATAGGGCGCCAAGTGGGAAAGGGTGGCTTTGAGGCTGAAGGCAGCAGGAAAGCCTGCAGCCCCCAGGTCTGTGGGGCTACGCAAGCAGTTCCCAAAGAGCTTTAGAACAAGGCATAGTTTTCCCTGCTGGCTCTTTGTTCGGGGGACCCATCTCCAGCCATAGGCCATTTTTGTGCCTGGCCCGGCGCCCAGTGGGAAAGGGTGGCTTTGAGGCTTGAAGGCAGCAGGAAAGCCCGCAGCCCCCAGGTCTGTGGGGCTACGCAAGCGGTTCCCAAAGAGCTTTAGAACAAGGCATAGTTTTCCCTGCTGGCTCTCTGGGCGGGGGACCCATCTCCAGCCGTATGGCCATTTTTGAGCCTGGCGCGGCGCCAAGTGGGAAAGGGTTGTGTCGAGGCTAAAGGCAGCAGGAAAGCCCGCAGCCCCCAGGTCTGTGGGGCTACGCAAGCGGTTCCCAAAGAGCTTTAGAACAAGGCATAATTTTCCCTGCTGGCTCTATGGGCGGGGGACCCATCTCCAGCCGTATGGCCATTTTTGTGCCTGGCGCAGCGCCAAGTGGGAAAGGGTGGTTTTGAGGCTGAAGGCAGCAGCAAAGCCTGCAGCCCCCAGGTCTGTGGGGCTACGCAAGCGGTTCCCAAAGAGCTTTAGAACAAGGCATAGTTTTCCCTGCTGGCTCTTTGGGCGGGGGACCCATCTCCAGCCGTATGGCCATTTTTGTGCCTGGCCGGGGGCCAAGTGGGAAAGGGTGGTTTTGAGGCTGAAGGCAGCAGGAAAGCCCGCAGCCCCCAGGTCTGTGCGGCTACGCAAGCGGTTCCCAAAGAGCTTTAGAACAAGGCATAGTTTTCCCTGCTGGCTCTTTGGGCATGGGACCCATCTCCAGCCATAGGCCATTTTTGTGCTTGATAGGGCGCCAAGTGGGAAAGGGTTGCTTTGAGGCTGAAGACAGCAGGAAAGCCCGCAGCCCCCAGGTCTGTGGGGCTACGCAAGCGGTTCCCAAAGAGCTTTAGAACAAGGCATAGTTTTCCCTGCTGGCTCTTTGGGCATGGGACCCATCTCCAGCCATAGGCCATTTTTGTGCTTGATAGGGCGCCAAGTGGGAAAGGGTGGCTTTGAGGCTGAAGGCAGCAGGAAAGCCTGCAGCCCCCAGGTCTGTGGGGCTACGCAAGCAGTTCCCAAAGAGCTTTAGAACAAGGCATAGTTTTCCCTGCTGGCTCTTTGTTCGGGGGACCCATCTCCAGCCATAGGCCATTTTTGTGCCTGGCCCGGCGCCCAGTGGGAAAGGGTGGCTTTGAGGCTTGAAGGCAGCAGGAAAGCCCGCAGCCCCCAGGTCTGTGGGGCTACGCAAGCGGTTCCCAAAGAGCTTTAGAACAAGGCATAGTTTTCCCTGCTGGCTCTCTGGGCGGGGGACCCATCTCCAGCCGTATGGCCATTTTTGAGCCTGGCGCGGCGCCAAGTGGGAAAGGGTTGTGTCGAGGCTAAAGGCAGCAGGAAAGCCCGCAGCCCCCAGGTCTGTGGGGCTACGCAAGCGGTTCCCAAAGAGCTTTAGAACAAGGCATAATTTTCCCTGCTGGCTCTTTGGGCGGGGGACCCATCTCCAGCCGTATGGCCATTTTTGTGCCTGGCGCAGCGCCAAGTGGGAAAGGGTGGTTTTGAGGCTGAAGGCAGCAGCAAAGCCTGCAGCCCCCAGGTCTGTGGGGCTACGCAAGCGGTTCCCAAAGAGCTTTAGAACAAGGCATAGTTTTCCCTGCTGGCTCTTTGGGCGGGGGACCCATCTCCAGCCGTATGGCCATTTTTGTGCCTGGCCGGGGGAAGTGGGAAAGGGTGGTTTTGAGGCTGAAGGCAGCAGGAAAGCCCGCAGCCCCCAGGTCTGTGCGGCTACGCAAGCGGTTCCCAAAGAGCTTTAGAACAAGGCATAGTTTTCCCTGCTGGCTCTTTGGGCATGGGACCCATCTCCAGCCATAGGCCATTTTTGTGCTTGATAGGGCGCCAAGTGGGAAAGGGTTGCTTTGAGGCTGAAGACAGCAGGAAAGCCCGCAGCCCCCAGGTCTGTGGGGCTACGCAAGCGGTTCCCAAAGAGCTTTAGAACAAGGCATAGTTTTCCCTGCTGGCTCTCTGGGCGGGGGACCCATCTCCAGCCGTATGGCCATTTTTGAGCCTGGCGCGGCGCCAGGTGGGAAAGGGTGGCTTTGAGGCTGAAGGCAGGAGCAAAGCCTGCAGCCCCCAGGTCTGTGGTGCTACGCAAGCGGTTCCCAAAGAGCTTTAGAACAAGGCATAGTTTTCCCAGCTGGCTCTTAGGGCATGGGACCCATCTCCAGCCATAGGCCATTTTTGTGCCTGGCGCGAAGCCAAGTGGGAAAGGGTGCTGTCGAGGCTGAAGGCAGCAGGAAAGCCCGCAGCCCCAAGGTCTGTGGGGCTACGCAAGCGGTTCCCAAAGAGCTTTAGAACAAGGCATAGTTTTCCCTGCTGGCTCTTTGGGCGGGGGACCCATCTCCAGCCGTATGGCCATTTTTGTGCCTGGCCCGGCGCAAAGTGGGAAAGGGTGGCTTTGAGGCTGAAGGCAGCAGGAAAGCCCGCAGCCCCCAGGTCTGTGCGGCTACGCAAGCGGTTCCCAAAGAGCTTTAGAACAAGGCATAGTTTTCCCTGCTGGCTCTTTGGGCGGGGGACCCATCTCCAGCCATACGGCCATTTTTGTGCCTGGCGCGGCGCCAAGAGGGAAAGGGTGGTGTCGAGGCTAAAGGCAGCAGGAAAGCCCGCAGCCCCCAGGTCTGTGGGGCTACGCAAGCGATTCCCAAAGAGCTTTAGAACAAGGCATAGTTTTCCCTGCTGGCTCTTTGGGCATGGGACCCATCTCCACCCATAGGCCATTTTTGTGCCTGATAGGGCGCCAAGTGGGAAAGGGTGGCTTTGAGGCTGAAGACAGCAGGAAAGCCTGCAGCCCCCAGGTCTGTGGGGCTACGCAAGCGGTTCCCAAAGAGCTTTAGAACAAGGCATAGTTTTCCCTGCTGGCTCTTTGGGTGGGGGACCCATCTCCAGCCGTATGGCTATTTTTGTGCCTGACGCGGTGCGTAGTGGCATAGGGTGGTTTTGAGGCTGAAGGCAGCAGGAAAGCCCGCAGCCGCCACGTCTGTGGGGCCAAGCAAGCGGTTCCCAAAGAGCTTTAGAACAAGGCATAGTTTTCCCAGCTGGCTCTTTGGGCGGGGGACCCATCTCCAGCAGTATGGCCATTTTTGTGCCTGGCGCGGTGCGTAGTGGGAAAGGGTGGTTTTGAGGCTGAAGGCAGCAGGAAAGCCCGCAGCCCCCAGGTCTGTGGGGCTACGCAAGCGGTTCCCAAAGAGCTTTAGAACAAGGCATAATTTTCCCTGCTGGCTCTTTGGGCGGGGGACCCATCTCCAGCCGTATGGCCATTTTTGTGCCTGGCGCGGCGCCAAGTGGGAAAGGGTGGTTTTGAGGCTGAAGGCAGCAGCAAAGCCTGCAGCCCCCAGGTCTGTGGGGCTACGCAAGCGGTTCCCAAAGAGCTTTAGAACAAGGCATAGTTTTCCCTGCTGGCTCTTTGGGCATGGGACCCATCTCCAGCCATAGGCCATTTTTGTGCTTGATAGGGCGCCAAGTGGGAAAGGGTTGCTTTGAGGCTGAAGACAGCAGGAAAGCCCGCAGCCCCCAGGTCTGTGGGGCTACGCAAGCGGTTCCCAAAGAGCTTTAGAACAAGGCATAGTTTTCCCTGCTGGCTCTCTGGGCGGGGGACCCATCTCCAGCCGTATGGCCATTTTTGAGCCTGGCGCGGCGCCAGGTGGGAAAGGGTGGCTTTGAGGCTGAAGGCAGGAGCAAAGCCTGCAGCCCCCAGGTCTGTGGTGCTACGCAAGCGGTTCCCAAAGAGCTTTAGAACAAGGCATAGTTTTCCCAGCTGGCTCTTAGGGCATGGGACCCATCTCCAGCCATAGGCCATTTTTGTGCCTGGCGCGAAGCCAAGTGGGAAAGGGTGCTGTCGAGGCTGAAGGCAGCAGGAAAGCCCGCAGCCCCAAGGTCTGTGGGGCTACGCAAGCGGTTCCCAAAGAGCTTTAGAACAAGGCATAGTTTTCCCTGCTGGCTCTTTGGGCGGGAGACCCATCTCCAGCCGTATGGCCATTTTTGTGCCTGGCCCGGCGCAAAGTGGGAAAGGGTGGCTTTGAGGCTGAAGGCAGCAGGAAAGCCCGCAGCCCCCAGGTCTGTGCGGCTACGCAAGCGGTTCCCAAAGAGCTTTAGAACAAGGCATAGTTTTCCCTGCTGGCTCTTTGGGCGGGGGACCCATCTCCAGCCATACGGCCATTTTTGTGCCTGGCGCGGCGCCAAGAGGGAAAGGGTGGTGTCGAGGCTAAAGGCAGCAGGAAAGCCCGCAGCCCCCAGGTCTGTGGGGCTACGCAAGCGGTTCCCAAAGAGCTTTAGAACAAGGCATAGTTTTCCCTGCTGGCTCTTTGGGCATGGGACCCATCTCCACCCATAGGCCATTTTTGTGCCTGATAGGGCGCCAAGTGGGAAAGGGTGGCTTTGAGGCTGAAGACAGCAGGAAAGCCTGCAGCCCCCAGGTCTGTGGGGCTACGCAAGCGGTTCCCAAAGAGCTTTAGAACAAGGCATAGTTTTCCCTGCTGGCTCTTTGGGTGGGGGACCCATCTCCAGACGTATGGCTATTTTTGTGCCTGGCGCGGTGCGTAGTGGCATAGGGTGGTTTTGAGGCTGAAGGCAGCAGGAAAGCCCGCAGCCGCCACGTCTGTGGGGCCAAGCAAGCGGTTCCCAAAGAGCTTTAGAACAAGGCATAGTTTTCCCAGCTGGCTCTTTGGGCGGGGGACCCATCTCCAGCAGTATGGCCATTTTTGTGCCTGGCGCGGTGCGTAGTGGGAAAGGGTGGTTTTGAGGCTGAAGGCAGCAGGAAAGCCCGCAGCCCCCAGGTCTGTGGGGCTACGCAAGCGGTTCCCAAAGAGCTTTAGAACAAGGCATAATTTTCCCTGCTGGCTCTTTGGGCGGGGGACCCATCTCCAGCCGTATGGCCATTTTTGTGCCTGGCGCGGCGCCAAGTGGGTAAGGGTGGTGTCGAGGCTGAAGGCAGCAGCAAAGCCTGCAGCCCCCAGGTCTGTGGGGCCAAGCAAGCGGTTCCCAAAGAGCTTTAGAACAAGGCATAGTTTTCCCTGCTGGCTCTTTGGGCATGGGACCCATCTCCAGCCGTATGGCCATTTTTGTCCCTGGCCCGGCGCCAAGTGGGAAAGGGTGGCTTTGAGGCTGAAGGCAGCAGGAAAGCCCGCAGCCCCCAGGTCTGTGGGGCTACGCAAGCGGTTCCCAAAGAGCTTTAGAACAAGGCATAGTTTTCCCTGCTCGCTCTTAGGGCATGGGACCCATCTCCAGCCATAGGCCATTTTTGTGCCTGGCGCGAAGCCAAGTGGGAAAGGGTGCTGTCGAGGCTGAAGGCAGCAGGAAAGCCCGCAGCCCCCAGGTCTGTGGGGCTACGCAAGCGGTTCCCAAAGAGCTTTAGAACAAGGCATAGTTTTCCCTGCTGGCTCTTTGGGCGGGGGACCCATCTCCAGCCGTATGGCCATTTTTGTGCCTGGCGCGGCGCCAAGTGGGAAAGGGTGGTGTCGAGTCTGAAGGCAGCAGGAAAGCCTGCAGCCCCCAGGTCTGTGGGGCTACGCAAGCGGTTCCCAAAGAGCTTTAGAACAAGGCAGAGTTTTCCCTGCTGGCTCTTTGGGCGGGGGACCCATCTCCAGCCGTATGGCCATTTTTGTGCCTGGCGCGGCGCCAAGTGGGTAAGGGTGGTGTCGAGGCTGAAGGCAGCAGGAAAGCCCGCAGCCCCCACGTCTGTGGGGCCAAGCAAGCGGCTCCCAAAGAGCTTTAGAACAAGGCATAGTTTTCCCTGCTGGCTCTTTGGGCGGGGGACCCATCTCCAGACGTATGGGTATTTTTGTGCCTGGCGCGGTGCGTAGTGGCATAGGGTGGTTTTGAGCCTGAAGGCAGCAGGAAAGCCCGCAGCCCCCAGGTCTGTGGGCCCAAGCAAGCGGTTCCCAGAGAGCTTTAGAACAAGGCATAGTTTTCCCTGCTGGCTCTTTGGGCATGGGACCCATCTCCAGCCATAGGCCATTTTTGTGCCTGATAGGGCGCCAAGTGGGAAAGGGTGGCTTTGAGGCTGAAGGCAGCAGGAAAGCCTGCAGCTCCCAGGTCTGTGGGGCTATGCAAGCGGTTCCCAAAGAGCTTTAGAACAAGGCATATTTTTCCCTGCTGGCTCTTTGGGCGGGGGACCCATCTCCAGCCGTATGGCTATTTTTGTGCCTGGCGCGGCGCCAAGTGGGAAAGGGTGGTGTCGAGGCTGAAGGCAGCAGGAAAGCCCGCAGCCCCCAGGTCTGTGGGGCTACGCAAGCGGTTCCCAAAGAGCTTTAGAACAAGGCATAGTTTTCCCTGCTGGCTCTTTGGGTGGGGGACCCATCTCCAGACATATGGCTATTTTTGTGCCTGGCGCGGTGCGTAGTGGCATAGGGTGGTTTTGAGGCTGAAGGCAGCAGGAAAGCCCGCAGCCCCCACGTCTGTGGGCCCAAGCAAGCGGTTCCCAGAGAGCTTTAGAACAAGGCATAGTTTTCCCTGCTGGCTCTTTGGGCGGGGGACCAACTCCAGCCATATTGCCATTTTTGTGCCTGGCGCGGTGCGTAGTGGGAAAGGGTGGTTTTGAGGCTGAAGGCAGCAGGAAAGCCCGCAGCCCCCAGGTCTGTGGGGCCAAGCAAGCGGTTCCCAAAGAGCTTTAGAACAAGGCATAGTTTTCCCTGCTGGCTCTTTGGGCATGGGACCCAGCTCCAGCCATAGGCCATTTTTGTGCCTGGCGCGGCGCCAAGTGGGAAAGGGTTGCTTTGAGGCTGAAGACAGCAGGAAAGCCCGCAGCCCCCAGGTCTGTGGGGCTACGCAAGCGGTTCCCAAAGAGCTTTAGAACAAGGCATAGTTTTCCCTGCTGGCTCTTTGGGCGGGGGACACATCTCCAGCCGTATGGCCATTTTTGTGCCTGATAGGGCGCCAAGTGGGAAAGGGTGGTGTCGAGGCTGAAGGCAGCAGGAAAGCCCGCAGCCCCCAGGTCTGTGGGGCTACGCAAGCGGTTCCCAAAGAGCTTTAGAACAAGGCATAGTTTTCCCTGCTGGCTCTTTGGGCGGGGGACCCATCTCCAGCCGTATGGCCATTTTTGTGCCTGGCCCGGCGCCAAGTGGGAAAGGGTGGCTTTGAGGCTGAAGACAGCAGGAAAGCCTGCAGCCCCCAGGTCTGTGGGGCTATGCAAGCGGTTCCCAAAGAGCTTTAGAACAAGGCATAGTTTTCCCTGCTGGCTCTTTGGGCGGGGGACCCATCTCCAGCCGTATGGCCATTTTTGTGCCTGGCGCGGCGCCAAGTGGGAAAGGGTGGTGTCGAGGCTGAAGGCAGCAGGAAAGCCCGCAGTCCCCAGGTCTGTGGGGCTACGCAAGCGGTTCCCAAAGAGCTTTAGAACAAGGCATAGTTTTCCCTGCTGGCTCTCTGGGCGGGGACCCATCTCCAGCCGTATGGCCATTTTTGAGCCTGGCGCGGCGCCAGGTGGGAAAGGGTGGCTTTGAGGCTGAAGGCAGGAGCAAAGCCTGCAGCCCCCAGGTCTGTGGGGCTACGCAAGCGGTTCCCAAAGAGCTTTAGAACAAGGCATAGTTTTCCCTGCTGGCTCTTAGGGCGGGGGACCCATCTCCAGCCGTATGGCCATTTTTGAGCCTGGCGCGGCGCCAAGTGGGAAAGGGTGGTGTCGAGGCTGAAGGCAGCAGGAAAGCCCGCAGCCCCCAGGTCTGTGGGGCTACGCAAGCGGTTCCCAAAGAGCTTTAGAACAAGGCATAGTTTTCCCTGCTGGCTCTTTGGGCGGGGGACCCATCTCCAGCCGTATGGCCATTTTTGTGCCTGGCGAAGCCCCAAGAGGGAAAGGGTGGCTTTGAATCTGAAGGCAGCAGGAAAGCCCGCAGCCCCCAGGTCTGTGGGGCTATGCAAGCGGTTCCCAAAGAGCTTTAGAACAAGGCATAGTTTTCCCTGCTGGCTCTTTTGGCAGGGGACCCATCTCCAGCCGTATGGCCATTTTTGTGCCTGGCGCGGCGCCAAGTGGGAAAGGGTGGTGTTGAGGCTGAAGGCAGCAGCAAAGACTGCAGCCCCCAGGTCTGTGGGGCCAAGCAAGCGGTTCCCAAAGAGCTTTAGAACAAGGCATAGTTTTCCCTGCTGGCTCTTTGGGCGGGGGACCCATCTCCAGCCGTATGGCCATTTTTGTGCCTGGCACGGCGCCAAGTGGGAAAGGGTGGCTTTGAGGCTGAAGGCAGCAGCAAAGCCCGCAGCCCCCAGGTCTGTGGGGCTACGCAAGCGGTTCCCAAAGAGCTTTAGAACAAGGCATAGTTTTCCCTGCTCGCTCTTTGGGCGGGGGACCCATCTCCAGCCGTATGGCCATTTTTGTGCCTGGCCCGGCGCCAAGTGGGAAAGGGTGGCTTTGAGGCTGAAGGCAGCAGCAAAGCCTGCAGCCCCCAGGTCTGTGGGGCTACGCAAGCGGTTCCCAAAGAGCTTTAGAACAAGGCATAGTTTTCCCTGCTGGCTCTCTGGGCGGGGGACCCATCTGCAGCCGTATGGCCATTTTTGAGCCTGGAGCAGTGCCAAGTGGGAAAGGGTGGTTTTGAGGGTGAAGGCAGCAGGAAAGCCCGCAGCCCCCAGGTCTGTGGGGCTACGCAAGCGGTTCCCAAAGAGCTTTAGAACAAGGCATAGTTTTCCCTGCTGGCTCTTTGGGCGGGGGACCCATCTCCAACCGTATGGCCATTTTTGTGCCTGGCGCGGCGCCAAGTGGGAAAGGGTGGTGTCGAGGCTGAAGGCAGCAGGAAAGCCCGCAGCCCCCAGGTCTGTGGGGCCAAGCAAGCGGTTCCCAAAGAGCTTTAGAACAAGGCATAGTTTTCCCTGCTGGCTCTTTGGGCATGGGACCCATCTCCAGCCATAGGCCATTTTTGTGCTTGATAGGGCGCCAAGTGGGAAAGGGTGGCTTTGAGGCTGAAGGCAGCAGGAAAGCCTGCAGCCCCCAGGTCTGTGGGGCTACACAAGCAGTTCCCAAAGAGCTTTAGAACAAGGCATAGTTTTCCCTGCTGTCTCTTTGTTCGGGGGACCCATCTCCAGCCATAGGCCATTTTTGTGCCTGGCCCGGCGCCCAGGTGGAAAGGGTGGCTTTGAGGCTTGAAGGCAGCAGGAAAGCCCGCAGCCCCCAGGTCTGTGGGGCTACGCAAGCGGTTCCCAAAGAGCTTTAGAACAAGGCATAGTTTTCCCTGCTGGCTCTCTGGGCGGGGGACCCATCTCCAGCCGTATGGCCATTTTTGTGCCTGGCGCGGCGCCAAGTGGGAAAGGGTGGTTTTGAGGCTGAAGGCAGCAGGAAAGCCCGCAGCCCCCAGGTCTGTGGGGCTACGCAAGCGGTTCCCAAAGAGCTTTAGAACAAGGCATAGTTTTCCCTGCTGGCTCTTTGGGTGGGGGACCCATCTCCAGACGTATGGCTATTTTTGTGCCTGGCGCGGTGCGTAGTGGCATAGGGTGGTTTTGAGGCTGAAGGCAGCAGGAAAGCCCGCAGCCCCCACGTCTGTGGGCCCAAGCAAGCGGTTCCCAGAGAGCTTTAGAACAAGGCATAGTTTTCCCTGCTGGCTCTTTGGGCGGGGGACCAACTCCAGCCATATGGCCATTTTTGTGCCTGGCGCGGTGCGTAGTGGGAAAGGGTGGTTTTGAGGCTGAAGGCAGCAGGAAAGCCCGCAGCCCCCAGGTCTGTGGGGCCAAGCAAGCGGTTCCCAAAGAGCTTTAGAACAAGGCATAGTTTTCCCTGCTGGCTCTTTGGGCATGGGACCCAGCTCCAGCCATAGGCCATTTTTGTGCCTGGCGCGGCGCCAAGTGGGAAAGGGTGGCTTTGAGGCTGAAGGCAGCAGCAAAGCCCGCAGCCCCCAGGTCTGTGGGGCTACGCAAGCGGTTCCCAAAGAGCTTTAGAACAAGGCATAGTTTTCCCTGCTGGCTCTTTGGGCGGGGGACACATCTCCAGCCGTATGGCCATTTTTGTGCCTGATAGGGCGCCAAGTGGGAAAGGGTGGTGTCGAGGCTGAAGGCAGCAGGAAAGCCCGCAGCCCCCAGGTCTGTGGGGCTACGCAAGCGGTTCCCAAAGAGCTTTAGAACAAGGCATAGTTTTCCCTGCTGGCTCTTTGGGCGGGGGACCCATCTCCAGCCGTATGGCCATTTTTGTGCCTGGCCCGGCGCCAAGTGGGAAAGGGTGGCTTTGAGGCTGAAGACAGCAGGAAAGCCTGCAGCCCCCAGGTCTGTGGGGCTATGCAAGCGGTTCCCAAAGAGCTTTAGAACAAGGCATAGTTTTCCCTGCTGGCTCTTTGGGCGGGGGACCCATCTCCAGCCGTATGGCCATTTTTGAGCCTGGCGCGGCGCCAAGTGGGAAAGGGTGGTGTCGAGGCTGAAGGCAGCAGGAAAGCCCGCAGCCCCCAGGTCTGTGGGGCTACGCAAGCGGTTCCCAAAGAGCTTTAGAACAAGGCATAGTTTTCCCTGCTTGCTCTTTGGGCGGGGGACCCATCTCCAGCCGTATGGCCATTTTTGTGCCTGGCGAAGCCCCAAGAGGGAAAGGGTGGCTTTGAATCTGAAGGCAGCAGGAAAGCCCGCAGCCCCCAGGTCTGTGGGGCTATGCAAGCGGTTCCCAAAGAGCTTTAGAACAAGGCATAGTTTTCCCTGCTGGCTCTTTTGGCAGGGGACCCATCTCCAGCCGTATGGCCATTTTTGTGCCTGGCCCGGCGCCAAGTGGGAAAGGGTGGTGTTGAGGCTGAAGGCAGCAGCAAAGATTGCAGCCCCCAGGTCTGTGGGGCCAAGCAAGCGGTTCCCAAAGAGCTTTAGAACAAGGCATAGTTTTCCCTGCTGGCTCTTTGGGCGGGGGACCCATCTCCAGCCGTATGGCCATTTTTGTGCCTGGCACGGCGCCAAGTGGGAAAGGGTGGCTTTGAGGCTGAAGGCAGCAGCAAAGCCCGCAGCCCCCAGGTCTGTGGGGCTACGCAAGCGGTTCCCAAAGAGCTTTAGAACAAGGCATAGTTTTCCCTGCTGGCTCTTTGGGCGGGGGACCCATCTCCAGCCGTATGGCCATTTTTGTGCCTGGCCCGGCGCCAAGTGGGAAAGGGTGGCTTTGAGGCTGAAGGCAGCAGCAAAGCCTGCAGCCCCCAGGTCTGTGGGGCTACGCAAGCGGTTCCCAAAGAGCTTTAGAACAAGGCATAGTTTTCCCTGCTGGCTCTCTGGGCGGGGGACCCATCTCCAGCCGTATGGCCATTTTTGAGCCTGGAGCAGTGCCAAGTGGGAAAGGGTGGTTTTGAGGGTGAAGGCAGCAGGAAAGCCCGCAGCCCCCAGGTCTGTGGGGCTACGCAAGCGGTTCCCAAAGAGCTTTAGAACAAGGCATAGTTTTCCCTGCTGGCTCTTTGGGCGAGGGACCCATCTCCAACAGTATGGCCATTTTTGTGCCTGGCGCGGCGCCAAGTGGGAAAGGGTGGTGTCGAGGCTGAAGGCAGCAGGAAAGCCCGCAGCCCCCACGTCTGTGGGGCCAAGCAAGCGGTTCCCAAAGAGCTTTAGAACAAGGCATAGTTTTCCCTGCTGGCTCTTTGGGCATGGGACCCATCTCCACCCATAGGCCATTTTTGTGCTTGATAGGGCGCCAAGTGGGAAAGGGTGGCTTTGAGGCTGAAGGCAGCAGGAAAGCCTGCAGCCCCCAGGTCTGTGGGGCTACACAAGCAGTTCCCAAAGAGCTTTAGAACAAGGCATAGTTTTCCCTGCTGGCTCTTTGTTCGGGGGACCCATCTCCAGCCAGAGGCCATTTTTGTGCCTGGCCCGGCGCCCAGTGGGAAAGGGTGGCTTTGAGGCTTGAATGCAGCAGGAAAGCCCGCAGCCCCCAGGTCTGTGGGGCTACGCAAGCGGTTCCCAAAGAGCTTTAGAACAAGGCATAGTTTTCCCTGCTGGCTCTTTGGGCGGGGGACACATCTCCAGCCGTATGGCCATTTTTGTGCCTGATAGGGCGCCAAGTGGGAAAGGGTGGTGTCGAGGCTGAAGGCAGCAGGAAAGCCCGCAGCCCCCAGGTCTGTGCGGCTACGAAAGCGGTTCCCAAAGAGCTTTAGAACAAGGCATAGTTTTCCCTGCTGGCTCTTTGGGCGGGGGACCCATCTCCAGCCGTATGGCCATTTTTGTGCCTGATAGGGCGCCAAGTGGGAAAGGGTGGCTTTGAGGCTGAAGACAGCAGGAAAGCCTGCAGCCCCCAGGTCTGTGGGGCTATGCAAGCGGTTCCCAAAGAGCTTTAGAACAAGGCATAGTTTTCCCTGCTGGCTCTTTGGGCGGGGGACCCATCTCCAGCCGTATGGCCATTTTTGTGCCTGGCGCGGCGCCAAGTGGGAAAGGGTGGCTTTGAGGCTGAAGGCAGCAGGAAAGCCCGCAGTCCCCAGGTCTGTGGGGCTACGCAAGCGGTTCCCAAAGAGCTTTAGAACAAGGCATAGTTTTCCCTGCTGGCTCTCTGGGCGGGGACCCATCTCCAGCCGTATGGCCATTTTTGAGCCTGGCGCGGCGCCAGGTGGGAAAGGGTGGCTTTGAGGCTGAAGGCAGGAGCAAAGCCTGCAGCCCCCAGGTCTGTGGGGCTACGCAAGCGGTTCCCAAAGAGCTTTAGAACAAGGCATAGTTTTCCCTGCTCGCTCTTTGGGCGGGGGACCCATCTCCAGCCGTATGGCCATTTTTGAGCCTGGCGCGGCTCCAAGTGGGAAAGGGTGGTGTCGAGGCTGAAGGCAGCAGGAAAGCCCGCAGCCCCCAGGTCTGTGGGGCTACGCAAGCGGTTCCCAAAGAGCTTTAGAACAAGGCATAGTTTTCCCTGCTGGCTCTTTGGGCATGGGACCCATCTCCAGCCGTATGGCCATTTTTGTCCCTGGCCCGGCGCCAAGTGGGAAAGGGTGGTGTTGAGGCTGAAGGCAGCAGCAAAGACTGCAGCCCCCAGGTCTGTGGGGCCAAGCAAGCGGTTCCCAAAGAGCTTTAGAACAAGGCATAGTTTTCCCTGCTGGCTCTTTGGGCGGGGGACCCATCTCCAGCCGTATGGCCATTTTTGTGCCTGGCACGGCGCCAAGTGGGAAAGGGTGGCTTTGAGGCTGAAGGCAGCAGCAAAGCCCGCAGCCCCCAGGTCTGTGGGGCTACGCAAGCGGTTCCCAAAGAGCTTTAGAACAAGGCATAGTTTTCCCTGCTGGCTCTTTGGGCGGGGGACCCATCTCCAGCCGTATGGCCATTTTTGTGCCTGGCGCGGCGCCAAGTGGGAAAGGGTGGTGTCGAGGCTGAAGGCAGCAGGAAAGCCCGCAGCCCCCACGTCTGTGGGGCCAAGCAAGCGGTTCCCAAAGAGCTTTAGAACAAGGCATAGTTTTCCCTGCTGGCTCTTTGGGCCTGGGACCCATCTCCAGCCATAGGCCATTTTTGTGCTTGATAGGGCGCCAAGTGGGAAAGGGTGGCTTTGAGGCTGAAGGCAGCAGGAAAGCCTGCAGCCCCCAGGTCTGTGGGGCTACGCAAGCAGTTCCCAAAGAGCTTTAGAACAAGGCATAGTTTTCCCTGCTGGCTCTTTGTTCGGGGGACCCATCTCCAGCCATAGGCCATTTTTGTGCCTGGCCCGGCGCCCAGTGGGAAAGGGTGGCTTTGAGGCTTGAAGGCAGCAGGAAATCCCGCAGCCCCCAGGTCTGTGGGGCTACGCAAGCGGTTCCCAAAGAGCTTTAGAACAAGGCATAGTTTTCCCTGCTGGCTCTCTGGGCGGGGGACCCATCTCCAGCCATATGGCCATTTTTGAGCCTGGCGCGGCGCCAGGTGGGAAAGGGTGGCTTTGAGGCTGAAGGCAGGAGCAAAGCCTGCAGCCCCCAGGTCTGTGGTGCTACGCAAGCGGTTCCCAAAGAGCTTTAGAACAAGGCATAGTTTTCCCAGCTGGCTCTTAGGGCATGGGACCCATCTCCAGCCATAGGCCATTTTTGTGCCTGGCGCGAAGCCAAGTGGGAAAGGGTGCTGTCGAGGCTGAAGGCAGCAGGAAAGCCCGCAGCCCCCAGGTCTGTGGGGCTACGCAAGCGGTTCCCAAAGAGCTTTAGAACAAGGCATAGTTTTCCCTGCTGGCTCTTTGGGCGGGGGACCCATCTCCAGCCGTATGGCCATTTTTGTGCCTGGCCCGGCGCAAAGTGGGAAAGGGTGGCTTTGAGGCTGAAGGCAGCAGGAAAGCCCGCAGCCCCCAGGTCTGTGCGGCTACGCAAGCGGTTCCCAAAGAGCTTTAGAACAAGGCATAGTTTTCCCTGCTGGCTCTTTGGGCATGGGACCCATCTCCACCCATAGGCCATTTTTGTGCCTGATAGGGCGCCAAGTGGGAAAGGGTGGCTTTGAGGCTGAAGACAGCAGGAAAGCCTGCAGCCCCCAGGTCTGTGGGGCTACGCAAGCGGTTCCCAAAGAGCTTTAGAACAAGGCATAATTTTCCCTGCTGGCTCTTTGGGTGGGGGACCCATCTCCAGCCGTATGGCTATTTTTGTGCCTGACGCGGTGCGTAGTGGCATAGGGTGGTTTTGAGGCTGAAGGCAGCAGGAAAGCCCGCAGCCCCCACGTCTGTGGGGCCAAGCAAGCGGTTCCCAAAGAGCTTTAGAACAAGGCATAGTTTTCCCAGCTGGCTCTTAGGGCGGGGGACCCATCTCCAGCCGTATGGCCATTTTTGTGCCTGGCGCGGTGCGTAGTGGGAAAGGGTGGTTTTGAGGCTGAAGGCAGCAGGAAAGCCCGCAGCCCCCAGGTCTGTGGGGCTACGCAAGCGGTTCCCAAAGAGCTTTAGAACAAGGCATAGTTTTCCCTGCTGGCTCTTTGGGCGGGGGACCCATCTCCAGCCGTATGGCCATTTTTGTGCCTGGCGCGGCGCCAAGTGGGTAAGGGTGGTGTCGAGGCTGAAGGCAGCAGCAAAGCCTGCAGCCCCCAGGTCTGTGGGGCTACGCAAGCGGTTCCCAAAGAGCTTTAGAACAAGGCATAGTTTTCCCTGCTGGCTCTTTGGGCATGGGACCCATCTCCAGCCGTATGGCCATTTTTGTCCCTGGCCCGGCGCCAAGTGGGAAAGGGTGGCTTTGAGGCTGAAGGCAGCAGGAAAGCCCGCAGCCCCCAGGTCTGTGGGGCTACGCAAGCGGTTCCCAAAGAGCTTTAGAACAAGGCATGGTTTTCCCTGCTCGCTCTTAGGGCATGGGACCCATCTCCAGCCATAGGCCATTTTTGTGCCTGGCGCGAAGCCAAGTGGGAAAGGGTGCTGTCGAGGCTGAAGGCAGCAGGAAAGCCCGCAGCCCCCAGGTCTGTGGGGCTACGCAAGCGGTTCCCAAAGAGCTTTAGAACAAGGCATAGTTTTCCCTGCTGGCTCTTTGGGCGGGGGACCCATCTCCAGCCGTACGGCCATTTTTGTGCCTGGCGCGGCGCCAAGAGGGAAAGGGTGGTGTCGAGGCTAAAGGCAGCAGGAAAGCCCGCAGCCCCCAGGTCTGTGGGGCTACGCAAGCGGTTCCCAAAGAGCTTTAGAACAAGGCATAGTTTTCCCTGCTGGCTCTTTGGGCGGGGGACCCATCTCCAGCCGTATGGCCATTTTTGTGCATGGCGCAGCGCCAAGTGGGAAATGGTGGTATCGAGGCTGAAGGCAGCAGGAAAGCCCGCAGCCCCCAGGTCTGTGGGGCTACGCAAGCGGTTCCCAAAGAGCTTTAGAACAAGGCATAGTTTTCCCTGCTGGCTCTTTTGGCAGGGGACCCATCTCCAGCCGTATGGCCATTTTTGTCCCTGGCCCGGCGCCAAGTGGGAAAGGGTGGCTTTGAGGCTGAAGGCAGCAGCAAAGACTGCAGCCCCCAGGTCTGTGGGGTCAAGCAAGCGGTTCCCAAAGAGCTTTAGAACAAGGCATAGTTTTCCCTGCTGGCTCTTTGGGCGGGGGACCCATCTCCAGCCGTATGGCCATTTTTGTGCCTGGCACGGCGCCAAGTGGGAAAGGGTGGCTTTGAGGCTGAAGGCAGCAGCAAGGCCCGCAGCCCCCAGGTCTGTGGGGCTACGCAAGCGGTTCCCAAAGAGCTTTAGAACAAGGCATAGTTTTCCCTGCTGGCTCTTTGGGCGGGGGACCCATCTCCAGCCATAGGCCATTTTTGTGCTTGATAGGGCGCCAAGTGGGAAAGGGTGGCTTTGAGGCTGAAGGCAGCAGGAAAGCCTGCAGCCCCCAGGTCTGTGGGGCTACGCAAGCAGTTCCCAAAGAGCTTTAGAACAAGGCATAGTTTTCCCTGCTGGCTCTTTGTTCGGGGGACCCATCTCCAGCCATAGGCCATTTTTGTGCCTGGCCCGGCGCCCAGTGGGAAAGGGTGGCTTTGAGGCTTGAAGGCAGCAGGAAATCCCGCAGCCCCCAGGTCTGTGGGGCTACGCAAGCGGTTCCCAAAGAGCTTTAGAACAAGGCATAGTTTTCCCTGCTGGCTCTCTGGGCGGGGGACCCATCTCCAGCCGTATGGCCATTTTTGAGCCTGGCGCGGCGCCAAGTGGGAAAGGATGGTTTTGAGGGTGAAGGCAGAAGGAAAGCCCGCAGCCCCCAGGTCTGTGGGGCTACGCAAGCGGTTCCCAAAGAGCTTTAGAACAAGGCATAATTTTCCCTGCTGGCTCTTTGGGCGGGGGACCCATCTCCAGCCGTATGGCCATTTTTGTGCCTGGCGCGGCGCCAAGTGGGAAAGGGTGGCTTTGAGGCTGAAGGCAGCAGCAAAGCCCGCAGCCCCCAGGTCTGTGGGGCTACGCAAGCGGTTCCCAAAGAGCTTTAGAACAAGGCATAGTTTTCCCTGCTGGGTCTTTGGGCGGGGGACACATCTCCAGCCGTATGGCCATTTTTGTGCCTGATAGGGCGCCAAGTGGGAAAGGGTGGCTTTGAGGCTGAAGGCAGCAGGAAAGCCCGCAGCCCCCAGGTCTGTGGGGCTACGCAAGCGGTTCCCAAAGAGCTTTAGAACAAGGCATGGTTTTCCCTGCTCGCTCTTAGGGCATGGGACCCATCTCCAGCCATAGGCCATTTTTGTGCCTGGCGCGAAGCCAAGTGGGAAAGGGTGCTGTCGAGGCTGAAGGCAGCAGGAAAGCCCGCAGCCCCCAGGTCTGTGGGGCTACGCAAGCGGTTCCCAAAGAGCTTTAGAACAAGGCATAGTTTTCCCTGCTGGCTCTCTGGGCGGGGGACCCATCTCCAGCCGTATGGCCATTTTTGTGCCTGGCCCGGCGCAAAGTGGGAAAGGGTGGCTTTGAGGCTGAAGGCAGCAGGAAAGCCCGCAGCCCCCAGGTCTGTGCGGCTACGCAAGCGGTTCCCAAAGAGCTTTAGAACAAGGCATAGTTTTCCCTGCTGGCTCTTTGGGCGGGGGACCCATCTCCAGCCGTACGGCCATTTTTGTGCCTGGCGCGGCGCCAAGAGGGAAAGGGTGGTGTCGAGGCTAAAGGCAGCAGGAAAGCCCGCAGCCCCCAGGTCTGTGGGGCTACGCAAGCGGTTCCCAAAGAGCTTTAGAACAAGGCATAGTTTTCCCTGCTGGCTCTTTGGGCGGGGGACCCATCTCCAGCCGTATGGCCATTTTTGTGCATGGCGCAGCGCCAAGTGGGAAATGGTGGTATCGAGGCTGAAGGCAGCAGGAAAGCCCGCAGCCCCCAGGTCTGTGGGGCTACGCAAGCGGTTCCCAAAGAGCTTTAGAACAAGGCATAGTTTTCCCTGCTGGCTCTTTTGTCAGGGGACCCATCTCCAGCCGTATGGCCATTTTTGTCCCTGGCCCGGCGCCAAGTGGGAAAGGGTGGCTTTGAGGCTGAAGGCAGCAGCAAAGACTGCAGCCCCCAGGTCTGTGGGGCCAAGCAAGCGGTTCCCAAAGAGCTTTAGAACAAGGCATAGTTTTCCCTGCTGGCTCTTTGGGCGGGGGACCCATCTCCAGCCGTATGGCCATTTTTGTGCCTGGCACGGCGCCAAGTGGGAAAGGGTGGCTTTGAGGCTGAAGGCAGCAGCAAAGCCCGCAGCCCCCAGGTCTGTGGGGCTACGCAAGCGGTTCCCAAAGAGCTTTAGAACAAGGCATAGTTTTCCCTGCTGGCTCTTTGGGCGGGGGACCCATCTCCAGCCATAGGCCATTTTTGTGCCTGGCCCGGCGCCAAGTGGGAAAGGGTGGCTTTGAGGCTGAAGGCAGCAGGAAAGCCCGCAGCCCCCACGTCTGTGGGGCCAAGCAAGCGGTTCCCAAAGAGCTTTAGAACAAGGCATAGTTTTCCCTGCTGGCTCTTTGGGCCTGGGACCTATCTCCAGCCATAGGCCATTTTTGTGCTTGATAGGGCGCCAAGTGGGAAAGGGTGGCTTTGAGGCTGAAGGCAGCAGGAAAGCCTGCAGCCCCCAGGTCTGTGGGGCTACGCAAGCAGTTCCCAAAGAGCTTTAGAACAAGGCATAGTTTTCCCTGCTGGCTCTTTGTTCGGGGGACCCATCTCCAGCCATAGGCCATTTTTGTGCCTGGCCCGGCGCCCAGTGGGAAAGGGTGGCTTTGAGGCTTGAAGGCAGCAGGAAATCCCGCAGCCCCCAGGTCTGTGGGGCTACGCAAGCGGTTCCCAAAGAGCTTTAGAACAAGGCATAGTTTTCCCTGCTGGCTCTCTGGGCGGGGGACCCATCTCCAGCCGTATGGCCATTTTTGAGCCTGGCGCGGCGCCAAGTGGGAAAGGATGGTTTTGAGGGTGAAGGCAGAAGGAAAGCCCGCAGCCCCCAGGTCTGTGGGGCTACGCAAGCGGTTCCCAAAGAGCTTTAGAACAAGGCATAGTTTTCCCTGCTGGCTCTTTGGGCGGGGGACCCATCTCCAGCCGTATGGCCATTTTTGTGCCTGGCGCGGCGCCAAGTGGGAAAGGGTGGCTTTGAGGCTGAAGGCAGCAGCAAAGCCCGCAGCCCCCAGGTCTGTGGGGCTACGCAAGCGGTTCCCAAAGAGCTTTAGAACAAGGCATAGTTTTCCCTGCTGGCTCTTTGGGCGGGGGACCCATCTCCAGCCGTATGGCCATTTTTGTGCCTGGCACGGCGCCAAGTGGGAAAGGGTGGCTTTGAGGCTGAAGGAAGCAGCAAAGCCCGCAGCCCCCAGGTCTGTGGGGCTACGCAAGCGGTTCCCAAAGAGCTTTAGAACAAGGCATAGTTTTCCCTGCTGGCTCTTTGGGCGGGGGACCCATCTCCAGCCATAGGCCATTTTTGTGCCTGGCCCGGCGCCAAGTGGGAAAGGGTGGCTTTGAGGCTGAAGGCAGCAGGAAAGCCCGCAGCCCCCACGTCTGTGGGGCCAAGCAAGCGGTTCCCAAAGAGCTTTAGAACAAGGCATAGTTTTCCCTGCTGGCTCTTTGGGCCTGGGACCTATCTCCAGCCATAGGCCATTTTTGTGCTTGATAGGGCGTCAAGTGGGAAAGGGTGGCTTTGAGGCTGAAGGCAGCAGGAAAGCCTGCAGCCCCCAGGTCTGTGGGGCTACGCAAGCAGTTCCCAAAGAGCTTTAGAACAAGGCATAGTTTTCCCTGCTGGCTCTTTGTTCGGGGGACCCATCTCCAGCCATAGGCCATTTTTGTGCCTGGCCCGGCGCCCAGTGGGAAAGGGTGGCTTTGAGGCTTGAAGGCAGCAGGAAATCCCGCAGCCCCCAGGTCTGTGGGGCTACGCAAGCGGTTCCCAAAGAGCTTTAGAACAAGGCATAGTTTTCCCTGCTGGCTCTCTGGGCGGGGGACCCATCTCCAGCCGTATGGCCATTTTTGAGCCTGGCGCGGCGCCAAGTGGGAAAGGATGGTTTTGAGGGTGAAGGCAGAAGGAAAGCCCGCAGCCCCCAGGTCTGTGGGGCTACGCAAGCGGTTCCCAAAGAGCTTTAGAACAAGGCATAATTTTCCCTGCTGGCTCTTTGGGCGGGGGACCCATCTCCAGCCGTATGGCCATTTTTGTGCCTGGCGCGGCGCCAAGTGGGAAAGGGTGGCTTTGAGGCTGAAGGCAGCAGCAAAGCCCGCAGCCCCCAGGTCTGTGGGGCTACGCAAGCGGTTCCCAAAGAGCTTTAGAACAAGGCATAGTTTTCCCTGCTGGGTCTTTGGGCGGGGGACACATCTCCAGCCGTATGGCCATTTTTGTGCCTGATAGGGCGCCAAGTGGGAAAGGGTGGTGTCGAGGCTGAAGGCAGCAGGAAAGCCCGCAGCCCCCAGGTCTGTGGGGCTACGCAAGCGGTTCCCAAAGAGCTTTAGAACAAGGCATAGTTTTCCCTGCTGGCTCTTTGGGCGGGGGACCCATCTCCAGCCGTATGGCCATTTTTGTGCCTGGCGCGGCGCCAAGTGGGAAAGGGTGGTGTCGAGGCTGAAGGCAGCAGGAAAGCCCGCAGCCCCCACGTCTGTGGCGCCAAGCAAGCGGTTCCCAAAGAGCTTTAGAACAAGGCATAGTTTTCCCTGCTGGCTCTTTGGGCCTGGGACCCATCTCCAGCCGTATGGCCATTTTTGTGCCTGGCACGGCGCCAAGTGGGAAAGGGTGGCTTTGAGGCTGAAGGCAGCAGCAAAGCCCGCAGCCCCCAGGTCTGTGGGGCTACGCAAGCGGTTCCCAAAGAGCTTTAGAACAAGGCATAGTTTTCCCTGCTGGCTCTTTGTTCGGGGGACCCATCTCCAGCCATAGGCCATTTTTGTGCCTGGCCCGGCGCCCAGTGGGAAAGGGTGGCTTTGAGGCTTGAAGGCAGCAGGAAAGCCCGCAGCCCCCAGGTCTGTGGGGCTACGCAAGCGGTTCCCAAAGAGCTTTAGAACAAGGCATAGTTTTCCCTGCTGGCTCTCTGGGCGGGGGACCCATCTCCAGCCGTATGGCCATTTTTGAGCCTGGCGCGGCGCCAAGTGGGAAAGGGTTGTGTCGAGGCTAAAGGCAGCAGGAAAGCCCGCAGCCCCCAGGTCTGTGGGGCTACGCAAGCGGTTCCCAAAGAGCTTTAGAACAAGGCATAATTTTCCCTGCTGGCTCTTTGGGCGGGGGACCCATCTCCAGCCGTATGGCCATTTTTGTGCCTGGCGCAGCGCCAAGTGGGAAAGGGTGGTTTTGAGGCTGAAGGCAGCAGCAAAGCCTGCAGCCCCCAGGTCTGTGGGGCTACGCAAGCGGTTCCCAAAGAGCTTTAGAACAAGGCATAGTTTTCCCTGCTGGCTCTTTGGGCGGGGGACCCATCTCCAGCCGTATGGCCATTTTTGTGCCTGGCCGGGGGCCAAGTGGGAAAGGGTGGTTTTGAGGCTGAAGGCAGCAGGAAAGCCCGCAGCCCCCAGGTCTGTGCGGCTACGCAAGCGGTTCCCAAAGAGCTTTAGAACAAGGCATAGTTTTCCCTGCTGGCTCTTTGGGCATGGGACCCATCTCCAGCCATAGGCCATTTTTGTGCTTGATAGGGCGCCAAGTGGGAAAGGGTTGCTTTGAGGCTGAAGACAGCAGGAAAGCCCGCAGCCCCCAGGTCTCTGCGGCTACGCAAGCGGTTCCCAAAGAGCTTTAGAACAAGGCATAGTTTTCCCTGCTGGCTCTTTGGGCGGGGGACCCATCTCCAGCCGTATGGCCATTTTTGTGCCTGGCGCGGCGCCAAGTGGGTAAGGGTGGTGTCGAGGCTGAAGGCAGCAGCAAAGCCTGCAGCCCCCAGGTCTGTGGGGCCAAGCAAGCGGTTCCCAAAGAGCTTTAGAACAAGGCATAGTTTTCCCTGCTGGCTCTTTGGGCATGGGACCCATCTCCAGCCGTATGGCCATTTTTGTCCCTGGCCCGGCGCCAAGTGGGAAAGGGTGGCTTTGAGGCTGAAGGCAGCAGGAAAGCCCGCAGTCCCCAGGTCTGTGGGGCTACGCAAGCGGTTCCCAAAGAGCTTTAGAACAAGGCATAGTTTTCCCTGCTCGCTCTTAGGGCATGGGACCCATCTCCAGCCATAGGCCATTTTTGTGCCTGGCGCGGCGCCAAGTGGGAAAGGGTGCTGTCGAGGCTGAAGGCAGCAGGAAAGCCCGCAGCCCCAAGGTCTGTGGGGCTACGCAAGCGGTTCCCAAAGAGCTTTAGAACAAGGCATAGTTTTCCCTGCTGGCTCTTTGGGCGGGGGACCCATCTCCAGCCGTATGGCCATTTTTGTGCCTGGCCCGGCGCAAAGTGGGAAAGGGTGGCTTTGAGGCTGAAGGCAGCAGGAAAGCCCGCAGCCCCCAGGTCTGTGCGGCTACGCAAGCGGTTCCCAAAGAGCTTTAGAACAAGGCATAGTTTTCCCTGCTGGCTCTTTGGGCGGGGGACCCATCTCCAGCCGTACGGCCATTTTTGTGCCTGGCGCGGCGCCAAGAGGGAAAGGGTGGTGTCGAGGCTAAAGGCAGCAGGAAAGCCCGCAGCCCCCAGGTCTGTGGGGCTACGCAAGCGGTTCCCAAAGAGCTTTAGAACAAGGCATAGTTTTCCCTGCTGGCTCTTTGGGCGGGGGACCCATCTCCAGCCGTATGGCCATTTTTGTGCATGGCGCAGCGCCAAGTGGGAAATGGTGGTATCGAGGCTGAAGGCAGCAGGAAAGCCCGCAGCCCCCAGGTCTGTGGGGCTACGCAAGCGGTTCCCAAAGAGCTTTAGAACAAGGCATAGTTTTCCCTGCTGGCTCTTTGGGCATGGGACCCATCTCCACCCATAGGCCATTTTTGTGCCTGATAGGGCGCCAAGTGGGAAAGGGTGGCTTTGAGGCTGAAGACAGCAGGAAAGCCTGCAGCCCCCAGGTCTGTGGGGCTACGCAAGCGGTTCCCAAAGAGCTTTAGAACAAGGCATAGTTTTCCCTGCTGGCTCTTTGGGTGGGGGACCCATCTCCAGCCGTATGGCTATTTTTGTGCCTGACGCGGTGCGTAGTGGCATAGGGTGGTTTTGAGGCTGAAGGCAGCAGGAAAGCCCGCAGCCCCCACGTCTGTGGGGCCAAGCAAGCGGTTCCCAAAGAGCTTTAGAACAAGGCATAGTTTTCCCTGCTGGCTCTTTGGGCGGGGGACCCATCTCCAGCCGTATGGCCATTTTTGTGCCTGGCGCGGTGCGTAGTGGGAAAGGGTGGTTTTGAGGCTGAAGGCAGCAGGAAAGCCCACAGCCCCCAGGTCTGTGGGGCTACGCAAGCGGTTCCCAAAGAGCTTTAGAACAAGGCATAGTTTTCCCTGCTGGCTCTTTGGGCAGGGGACCCATCTCCAGCCGTATGGCCATTTTTGTCCCTGGCACGGCGCCAAGTGGGAAAGGGTGGCTTTGAGGCTGAAGGCAGCAGCAAAGCCCACAGCCCCCAGGTCTGTGGGGCTACGCAAGCGGTTCCCAAAGAGCTTTAGAACAAGGCATAGTTTTCCCTGCTGGCTCTTTGGGCGGGGGACCCATCTCCAGCCGTATGGCCATTTTTGTGCCTGGCGCGGCGCCAAGTGGGAAAGGTTGGCTTTGAGGCTGAAGGCAGCAGCAAAGCCTGCAGCCCCCAGGTCTGTGGGGCTACGCAAGCGGTTCCCAAAGAGCTTTAGAACAAGGCATAGTTTTCCCTGCTGGCTCTCTGGGCGGGGGACCCATCTGCAGCCGTATGGCCATTTTTGAGCCTGGAGCAGTGCCAAGTGGGAAAGGGTGGTTTTGAGGGTGAAGGCAGCAGGAAAGCCCGCAGCCCCCAGGTCTGTGGGGCTACGCAAGCGGTTCCCAAAGAGCTTTAGAACAAGGCATAGTTTTCCCTGCTGGCTCTTTGGGCGGGGGACCCATCTCCAGCCGTATGGCCATTTTTGTGCCTGGCGCGGCGCCAAGTGGGAAAGGGTGGTGTCGAGGCTGAAGGCAGCAGGAAAGCCCGCAGCCCCCACGTCTGTGGGGCCAAGCAAGCGTTTCCCAAAGAGCTTTAGAACAAGGCATAGTTTTCCCTGCTGGCTCTTTGGGCATGGGACCCATCTCCAGCCATAGGCCATTTTTGTGCTTGATAGGGCGCCAAGTGGGAAAGGGTGGCTTTGAGGCTGAAGGCAGCAGGAAAGCCTGCAGCCCCCAGGTCTGTGGGGCTACGCAAGCAGTTCCCAAAGAGCTTTAGAACAAGGCATAGTTTTCCCTGCTGGCTCTTTGTTCGGGGGACCCATCTCCAGCCATAGGCCATTTTTGTGCCTGGCCCGGCGCCCAGTGGGAAAGGGTGGCTTTGAGGCTTGAAGGCAGCAGGAAAGCCCGCAGCCCCCAGGTCTGTGGGGCTACGCAAGCGGTTCCCAAAGAGCTTTAGAACAAGGCATAGTTTTCCCTGCTGGCTCTTTGGGCGGGGGACCCATCTCCAGCCGTATGGCCATTTTTGAGCCTGGCGCGGCGCCAAGTGGGAAAGGGTTGTGTCGAGGCTAAAGGCAGCAGGAAAGCCCGCAGCCCCCAGGTCTGTGGGGCTACGCAAGCGGTTCCCAAAGAGCTTTAGAACAAGGCATAATTTTCCCTGCTGGCTCTTTGGGCGGGGGACCCATCTCCAGCCGTATGGCCATTTTTGTGCCTGGCCCGGCGCCAAGTGGGAAAGGGTGGCTTTGAGGCTGAAGGCAGCAGCAAAGCCCGCAGCCCCCAGGTCTGTGGGGCTACGCAAGCGGTTCCCAAAGAGCTTTAGAACAAGGCATAGTTTTCCCTGCTGGCTCTTTGGGCGGGGGACACATCTCCAGCCGTATGGCCATTTTTGTGCCTGATAGGGTGCCAAGTGGGAAAGGTTGGTGTCGAGGCTGAAGGCAGCAGGAAAGCCCGCAGCCCTCAGGTCTGTGGGGCTACGCAAGCGGTTCCCAAAGAGCTTTAGAACAAGGCATAGTTTTCCCTGCTGGCTCTTTGGGCGGGGGACCCATCTCCAGCCGTATGGCCATTTTTGTGCCTGATAGGGCGCCAAGTGGGAAAGGGTGGCTTTGAGGCTGAAGACAGCAGGAAAGCCTGCAGCCCCCAGGTCTGTGGGGCTACGCAAGCGGTTCCCAAAGAGCTTCAGAACAAGGCATAGTTTTCCCTGCTGGCTCTTTGGGCGGGGGACCCATCTCCAGCCGTATGGCCATTTTTGTCCCTGGCCCGGCGCCAAGTGGGAAAGGGTGGTGTTGAGGCTGAAGGCAGCAGCAAAGACTGCAGCCCCCACGTCTGTGGGGCCAAGCAAGCGGTTCCCAAAGAGCTTTAGAACAAGGCATAGTTTTCCCTGCTGGCTCTTTGGGCGGGGGACCCATCTCCAGCCGTATGGCCATTTTTGTGCCTGGCACGGCGCCAAGTGGGAAAGGGTGGCTTTGAGGCTGAAGGCAGCAGGAAAGCCCGCAGCCCCCAGGTCTGTGGGGCTACGCAAGCGGTTCCCAAAGAGCTTTAGAACAAGGCATAGTTTTCCCTGCTGGCTCTTTGGGCGGGGGACCCATCTCCAGCCGTATGGCCATTTTTGTGCCTGGCGCGGCGCCAATTGGGAAAGGGTGGCTTTGAGGCTGAAGGCAGCAGCAAAGACTGCAGCCCCCAGGTCTGTGGGGCTACGCAAGCGGTTCCCAAAGAGCTTTAGAACAAGGCATAATTTTCCCTGCTGGCTCTCTGGGCGGGGGACCCATCTGCAGCCGTATGGCCATTTTTGAGCCTGGAGCAGTGCCAAGTGGGAAAGGGTGGTTTTGAGGGTGAAGGCAGCAGGAAAGCCCGCAGCCCCCAGGTCTGTGGGGCTACGCAAGCGGTTCCCAAAGAGCTTTAGAACAAGGCATAGTTTTCCCTGCTGGCTCTTTGGGCGGGGGACCCATCTCCAGCCGTATGGCCATTTTTGTGCCTGGCGCGGCGCCAAGTGGGAAAGGGTGGTGTCGAGGCTGAAGGCAGCAGGAAAGCCCGCAGCCCCCACGTCTGTGGGGCCAAGCAAGCGGTTCCCAAAGAGCTTTAGAACAAGGCATAGTTTTCCCTGCTGGCTCTTTGGGCCTGGGACCCATCTCCAGCCATAGGCCATTTTTGTGCTTGATAGGGCGCCAAGTGGGAAAGGGTGGCTTTGAGGCTGAAGGCAGCAGGAAAGCCTGCAGCCCCCAGGTCTGTGGGGCTACGCAAGCAGTTCCCAAAGAGCTTTAGAACAAGGCATAGTTTTCCCTGCTGGCTCTTTGTTCGGGGGACCCATCTTCAGCCATAGACCATTTTTGTGCCTGGCCGGGGGCCAAGTGGGAAAGGGTGGTTTTGAGGCTGAAGGCAGCAGGAAAGCCCGCAGCCCCCAGGTCTGTGCGGCTACGCAAGCGGTTCCCAAAGAGCTTTAGAACAAGGCATAGTTTTCCCTGCTGGCTCTTTGGGCATGGGACCCATCTCCAGCCATAGGCCATTTTTGTGCTTGATAGGGCGCCAAGTGGGAAAGGGTTGCTTTGAGGCTGAAGACAGCAGGAAAGCCCGCAGCCCCCAGGTCTGTGGGGCTACGCAAGAGGTTCCCAAAGAGCTTTAGAACAAGGCATAGTTTTCCCTGCTGGCTCTCTGGGCGGGGGACCCATCTCCAGCCGTATGGCCGTTTTTGAGCCTGGCGCGGCGCCAGGTGGGAAAGGGTGGCTTTGAGGCTGAAGGCAGGAGCAAAGCCTGCAGCCCCCAGGTCTGTGGTGCTACGCAAGCGGTTCCCAAAGAGCTTTAGAACAAGGCATAGTTTTCCCTGCTGGCTCTTAGGGCATGGGACCCATCTCCAGCCATAAGCCATTTTTGTGCCTGGCGCGAAGCCAAGTGGGAAAGGGTGCTGTCGAGGCTGAAGGCAGCAGGAAAGCCCGCAGCCCCAAGGTCTGTGGGGCTACGCAAGCGGTTCCCAAAGAGCTTTAGAACAAGGCATAGTTTTCCCTGCTGGCTCTTTGGGCGGGGGACCCATCTCCAGCCGTATGGCCATTTTTGTGCCTGGCCCGGCGCAAAGTGGGAAAGGGTGGCTTTGAGGCTGAAGGCAGCAGGAAAGCCCGCAGCCCCCAGGTCTGTGCGGCTACGCAAGCGGTTCCCAAAGAGCTTTAGAACAAGGCATAGTTTTCCCTGCTGGCTCTTTGGGCGGGGGACCCATCTCCAGCCGTACGGCCATATTTGTGCCTGGCGCGGCGCCAAGAGGGAAAGGGTGGTGTCGAGGCTAAAGGCAGCAGGAAAGCCCGCAGCCCCCAGGTCTGTGGGGCTATGCAAGCGGTTCCCAAAGAGCGTTAGAACAAGGCATAGTTTTCCCTGCTGGCTCTTTGGGCGGGGGACCCATCTCCAGCCGTATGGCCATTTTTGTGCCTGATAGGGCGCCAAGTGGGAAAGGGTGGCTTTGAGGCTGAAGGCAGCAGGAAAGCCTGCAGCCCCCAGGTCTGTGGGGCTACGCAAGCGGTTCCCAAAGAGCTTTAGAACAAGGCATAGTTTTCCCTGCTGGCTCTTTGGGTGGGGGACCCATCTCCAGCCGTATGGCTATTTTTGTGCCTGACGCGGTGCGTAGTGGCATAGGGTGGTTTTGAGGCTGAAGGCAGCAGGAAAGCCCGCAGCCCCCACGTCTGTGGGGCCAAGCAAGCGGTTCCCAAAGAGCTTTAGAACAAGGCATAGTTTTCCCAGCTGGCTCTTTGGGCGGGGGACCCATCTCCAGCCGTATGGCCATTTTTGTGCCTGGCACGGCGCCAAGTGGGAAAGGGTGGTTTTGAGGCTGAAGGCAGCAGGAAAGCCCGCAGCCCCCAGGTCTGTGGGGCTACGCAAGCGGTTCCCAAAGAGCTTTAGAACAAGGCATAGTTTTCCCTGCTGGCTCTTTGGGCGGGGGACCCATCTCCAGCCGTATGGCCATTTTTGTGCCTGGCGCGGCGCCAAGTGGGTAAGGGTGGTGTCGAGGCTGAAGGCAGCAGCAAAGCCTGCAGCCCCCAGGTCTGTGGGGCCAAGCAAGCGGTTCCCAAAGAGCTTTAGAACAAGGCATAGTTTTCCCTGCTGGCTCTTTGGGCATGGGACCCATCTCCAGCCGTATGGCCATTTTTGTCCCTGGCCCGGCGCCAAGTGGGAAAGGGTGGCTTTGAGGCTGAAGGCAGCAGGAAAGCCCGCAGCCCCCAGGTCTGTGGGGCTACGCAAGCGGTTCCCAAAGAGCTTTAGAACAAGGCATAGTTTTCCCTGCTCGCTCTTAGGGCATGGGACCCATCTCCAGCCATAGGCCATTTTTGTGCCTGGCGCGAAGCCAAGTGGGAAAGGGTGCTGTCGAGGCTGAAGGCAGCAGGAAAGCCCGCAGCCCCAAGGTCTGTGGGGCTACGCAAGCGGTTCCCAAAGAGCTTTAGAACAAGGCATAGTTTTCCCTGCTGGCTCTTTGGGCGGGGGACCCATCTCCAGCCGTATGGCCATTTTTGTGCCTGGCGCGGCGCCAAGTGGGTAAGGGTGGTGTCGAGGCTGAAGGCAGCAGCAAAGCCTGCAGCCCCCAGGTCTGTGGGGCCAAGCAAGCGGTTCCCAAAGAGCTTTAGAACAAGGCATAGTTTTCCCTGCTGGCTCTTTGGGCATGGGACCCATCTCCAGCCGTATGGCCATTTTTGTGCCTGGCCCGGCGCCCAGTGGGAAAGGGTGGCTTTGAGGCTGAAGGCAGCAGGAAAGCCCGCAGCCCCCAGGTCTGTGGGGCTACGCAAGCGGTTCCCAAAGAGCTTTAGAACAAGGCATAGTTTTCCCTGCTGGCTCTTTTGGCAGGGGACCCATCTCCAGCCGTATGGCCATTTTTGTCCCTGGCCCGGCGCCAAGTGGGAAAGGGTGGTGTTGAGGCTGAAGGCAGCAGCAAAGACTGCAGCCCCCAGGTCTGTGGGGCCAAGCAAGCGGTTCCCAAAGAGCTTTAGAACAAGGCATAGTTTTCCCAGCTGGCTCTTTGGGCGGGGGACCCATCTCCAGCCGTATGGCCATTTTTGTGCCTGGCACGGCGCCAAGTGGGAAAGGGTGGCTTTGAGGCTGAAGGCAGCAGCAAAGCCCGCAGCCCCCAGGTCTGTGGGGCTACGCAAGCGGTTCCCAAAGAGCTTTAGAACAAGGCATAGTTTTACCTGCTGGCTCTTTTGGCAGGGGACCCATCTCCAGTCGTATGGCCATTTTTGTGCCTGGCGCGGCGCCACGTGGGAAAGGGTGATTTTGAGGCTGAAGGCGTCACGAAAGCCTGCCGTCCGAGGGTTTCTTAATGACTTTTCTTAATGATGTCTCCACAGTGTGAAGTTTTGCAGGATTTGAAAAAGTAATAGACACAGTGAAATTGAGTCTATTGGAAACTTCCATACTTTTCCCTCCCTCTAAAATCTCTGGTGTCCTGTAGTATCCACTGCCTGCAACTGCTGTTGCAGGAGCAGACAGATTGGTATCAAATTTAGAAAAAAAGGGACATCATTAAGAGGATTCACTCGCCTTATTTTTCACCGGTGTGGCCAGTAAAGAAACCAAAAAGGCAATGGCGTTTCACAGTAGATTACGGAAAATTAAACGCCAACACTGCACCTCTGACCGCTGCTGTTCCGAATATCGCGGAAATTGTGACAATGATAAAAGGAGCTGCCCATCCTTGCAGGGTTGCCTTAGATTTTAAAGACATATTTTTTTATGATTCTCCTCCTTGAGCAGGACAAAGCGCAGTTTGCATTCACATGGAAAGGAGTCCAATATACCTTTAACCGCTTTCCGCAAGGATACAAACATTCCCCCACTATTGCCCATAATGCTTTGGCTAAAGTGCTATCAGAGATTCCTGTTTCACAGGGATGTACAGTATACCAATATATTATTGATGACATCTTAATAGGGGAGAGAACCAAGAAAGTGTACAAGACATGATGGAAAACATCCGAAAAACATTATCAGATTTCGGATTGGAAATTCCCGACTCAAAGTGTCAGGGACCCGCACAGGAAGTTAAATTCCTGGGGGTCTGGTGGATTAAGGGAGCTGCTTCTGTCCCTCAGGATACCCTGAAAAAATAGAACATGGACAGAATCCTTCCAGCACGAAGGAGTTACAGCAAGTCCTGGGAACTTTAAGTTATTAGCGTAAACACATCCCTGGCTTTTCCATCATTGCTCGCCCCCTTTATTGTTTGCTCAAAAAAGGTAAATCCTGGGAGTCGACTGAACAACATACTAATGCACTAGAATTGCTAATAAAAGAGCTAAGGTTATTCCAACAACTTGGCCCCATACATCCAACTGACCCTGTCCATGTAGAATGGGGGCTCAGTGAACATGGTTCCCATTGTAATTTATGCCAGAAGGGACCAGCAGGACCGGAGAGACCATTAGAATTTAGCTCTCACGCCTTTAATGATACTGAGAGCAGCTATTCAGACCTGGAGAAGGGTTTACTGTCCCTGGTGCGAGCATTGCAACGAGCAGAGCAGATAAGGAGAGAACAGAGCGTGATTGTTCGGGGCCCTTTTCGCCTCCCAGATGTGGTCCTTAAAGGGACACCACCACCAGCTGGCATTCCCCAGAAACCCACAGTTCGAAAGTGGTATGCTTATTTAGAAGGCATTAATGATATCATGCCAGTCTCTGAAGGTAGTATCAAAGTATCCATGCTCCAGAAGGATAGAGATGGTGCCCTATTGTTCCAATCCCCACCAAACAGACCATCTCCAATCCAAGAAGCACCTCCTCTGAAAGCAGGCAGTGATCTTAGAGGAGTGTGGTTTACTGGTGTGTCATCTCACCGTGAGAACAGCAAGTGGAAATACAAGGCCGTAGCACTGGAAGTAGCAACGGGGGAAAGAGCAATTGAAACAGGAGAAGGTAGGGCACAAGTAGGGGAACTCAGAGCCGTCCTACTAGCTGCACAACATGGAGCTACTTACATTTACACTGACTCATATGCTGTTTTTAAAGGAGCCACTGAATGGCTAGGACACTGGGCAGCCAATGATTGGCAGGTGAATAGAGTCCCAATCTGGGAGACAGACAGTTGGAAGCAACTGTTGGAAATAGGAGGACAGAGACCATTGCACATTGCTTGGGTAAAAGGCCACGATCGTTCAAACTCGATCACTGCTCAGTTCAACCAACAGGTAGATAGCCTCACGCGGCTACAACAAATTGACACTGTAGATGATGGTCGGGAATGGTTACATATTAAGCCTGGCCATACAGGCCGTGCTGATCTGTATCAGGAAGGTCTAGCCCGGGGGTGGCCTGTGTCGGTTAAGCTGTGCGAACAAGTAGTAACTGCCTGGTCACAATGTCGCCTACGACTCAGCAAAGATCATCCGAGTAAGGCGCCTCCCTTACACATGCGGGACAAGAAAATGTTGTGGCATTCATGGCAGATTGATTATATTGGGCCCTTGAGATCATCAGGTGGGAAAAGATATGTCCTAGTCGGAGTGGAGATTATCTCCAGCCTCAGTATGGCCACTGGCTTCAAATCAGCTGCTGGGGACAACACAGTGAAAGGCCTAAAAGGGTGGTTCAGCACACTTCCCCTTCCCGAGGAAATCCAAAGTGATAACGGTTCACACTTTACCGCTACAGTGGTACAAGATTGGGCCAAAGAAGAAGGGATTCGATGGGTATTTCATACTCCCTATTATCCTCAGGCTAATGGCATTGTTGAATGCACCAACGGATTGGTTAAGCGTTTTGCAAAAACTCATAAATCATAAGGGAAGGTGAAGAAGGCACCTTGCCCACCGAAATTCGAAAAGTAATATGGGATAACGCAATTGAGTTTGAGAGAAAATTTCAATCCTGGTGGTATCTGGTTAATTTCACCTACGATCCCACTGAGAGCAAAGCCACAGCTTTTGTCTTAACGATACGCAATGCCTCAGTATCCACCATATACCCAATCATCGCACTGGGGTTGAATCATCAAGGAGCTCTACTCTATCCAACACAGCACAGAGGTTGGGCACGACAAAATGAGACTAAATGGCAAACTGCTGATGTTGACGCATGCGTTTCACGAGACCAACAAGGATTCATTTGTGAGAGTAATACTCTCAAAGCACAAGACCTTTGTCTTGACACCAACCAGAATGCTTGTCACTTTGAGACACATCCCGATGAAACCCCAGAGACTGTGCTTGACTATATTGGGAAAGGGTGCGTTAGCATGAGGTCTCCCTGTAGTCTTGTATTATAGACGAGAAAGGCTTGAGACCATGGCCACTCTGGGTCTCTTTGACTACAAACAACAGGGAATAAAAAGGTGAAACTGAATAGCATCAATTCCATCTGCCAATTCGTCATTTTAGAATTTGGGCCTCCAAATAGCCATACATCATAAAAGTAGTATTATTGCCAGGTTCAATGTCAGGATTCCCTGGAGACATTCAAAGGTAGCGTAGGCCAATCCGTCTGTACAGCTCATCCAAGGTTCCTGTAAGACATAAAGGAAAAGAAAATCTGCTCGGTCTTATTCGACCGACGGGGTTAAAAAGAAGGTGCGGTCCACCGGGTGCTGATCCGGTGTATCTTCCCTGAACAATCCTTGGCTTCCCATGCATAGGGATTTTTGGGAGTAGCTAGCACCATTGGCACCGTCCCATTTTGAGGCATTTTCACTAGCACAGGTAGTCCAGGGTGAAATCTTCCGGGGTATTTTCCCGGTTCATTGGCAGCCTTTGGCGAGATAATATTGGCAGGTACACAGAAAGCTTTCATTTTAGGACAGCCGTCTCCACTCCATTTGTTATTTAGTTGATAGATGGCATCATCCAATCGCAAATGCCAACCAGGTTCATGACTTTTTGCAAAACGCTTAACCAATCTATTGGTGCGTTCAACAATGCCATTAGCCTGGGGATAACAGGGAGTATGAAATACCCATCGAATCCCTTCTTCCTTGGCCCAATCTTGTACCACCGAAGCCGTAAAGTGTGAAACGTTATCACTCTGGATTTCGTCGGGAAGGGGAAGTGTGCTGAACCACCCTGTTAGGCCTTTCACTGTGTTGTCCCTCGTAGCTGGTTTGAAACTGCTGGCCATACTGAGGCTGGAGATAATCTCCACTCCTACCAGGACATATCTTTTCCCACCTGATGATCTCAAGGGCCCAATATAATCAAGCTGCCATGAATGCCACAACGCTTTCTTGTCCCGCATGTGTAAGGGAGGCGCCTTACTCGGATGATCTTTGCTGAGTCGTAGGCGACATTGTGAACAGGCAGTTACTATTTGTTCGCACAGCTTAACCGACACAAGCCACCCACCTTCCCGACACAGGTCAGGACGGCCTGTGCGGCCACGTTTAACATGTAACGATTCAAGTAAGCGTTCCCATTCCCGACCATCATCTACAATGTCAATTTGTTGTAGCCGCGTGAGGCCATCTACCTGTTGGTTGAACTGAGCAGTGATCGAGTTTGAACGATCGTGGCCTTTTACCCAAGCAACGTGCAATGGTCTCTGTCCTCCTATTTCCAACAGTTGCTTCCAATTATCTGTCTCCCAAACTGGGACTCTATTCACCTGCCAATCGTTGGCTGCCCAGTGTCCTAGCCATTCAGTGGCTCCTTTAAGAACAGCATATGACTCAGCGTAAAAGGAGGTGGCTCCATGTTGTGCAGCTAGTAGGACAGCTCTGAGTTCCCCTACCCTCCCCTATTTCAATTGCTCTTTCTCCCGTTGTTACTTCCAGTGCTACGGCCTTATATTTGCACTTATTTTTTTAACGGTGAGATGACGCACCAGTAAACCACACTCCTCTAAGATCACTGCTGTCCCTCAAAGGAGGTGCTTCTTGGATCGGAGATGGTCTGTTTGGTGGGGATTGGAACAATAGGGCACCATCTATATCCTTTGGTATCCTTGTGAAGTAGCCTTGGATACTTTAACACTGCCTTCAGAGACTGGCTTGATTTCATTAATGCCTTCTAAATAAGCATACCACTTTCGAACTGTAGGTCTCTGGGCAATGCCAGCTGGTTGTGGTGTCCCTTTAAGGACCACATCTGGGAGGCGAAAAGGTCCCAGGAAAGATCACACTCTGTTCTCTTCTTATCTGCTCTGCTCGTTGCAACGCTCGCACCAGGGACAGTAAACCCTTCTCCAGGTCTGAATAGCTGCATTCAGTATCATTGAAGGAGTGTGAGCAAAATTCTAATGGTCTCTCCGGTCCTGCTGGTCCCTTCTGCCATAAATTACAACGGGAACCATGTTCACTGAGCCCCCATTCTACATGGACAGGGTCAGTTGGATGTATGGGGCCAAGTTGTTGGAATAACCTTAGCTCCTTTATTAGTAATTGCAGAGCATTAGTGTGTTGTTCAGTCCACACCCAGGATTTACCCTTTTTTGGCAAGCTATGAAGGGGGCGAGCAATGATGGAAAAGCCAGGGATGTGTTTACGCCAATAACTTAAAGTTCCCAGGACCTGCTGTAACTCCTTCGTGCTGGAAGGATTCTGTCCATGTTCTATTTTTTCAGGGTATCCTGAGGGACAGAAGCAGCTCCCTTAATCCACCAGACCCCCAGGAATTTAACTTCCTGTGCGGGTCCCTGACACTTTGAGTCGGGTCTACGTGAGGCACCCACTAACACTTCTGCCCTAGTCATTCGCTGCTCTCCCGGCAACCAGAGGTTAATTTTTGCAGTGGGGCATGTTTTTACCACACCATCAATTCCTGTGAAGTTGACTCTGCGTCGGGTGGGATTTATACCTAGAAGTTGTGCTGTTTCGTTAGTGATTGCAGACATTTGGGCTCCGGTATCAATAATAAAATGTACCAATATCTTCCGGGGTCCAACAGGAATGACAATAACAGGTTCGGAGTCTTTATGAGAGCGCCATTGGATTGCTAGTACCTGCCCGACAGGGTTGCTCACTGCCCTCCCCGGGGATAGGAGTGTTGTGGCTGGGACTCTGTCAAATCAATCAAGTTATGTTCCGGTGCAGAAGGCACAGTTTTCTCACGGCTTGGGGATTCTCTGGTTAGACTTTTCTCCCCAGCCGCATTATTCTTTCTAGGTAGAGATTGGACTAGCGTACGGAGATCTCCCGTAGGGTCACCGTGCAAGAATTGTCGGGGCACCCCTAATTGTAGGGCTTTACGCCACAACTCATTCCGGTCCTTATCTGGCTTAAACCTTCCCTCTGATTTAGGGTTTTGAGTGTGAGTTTGGACTTGGCGAACCTTTCGCGGGTGTTCGGAGGATTTCTCACTAGTTTGGCTGGCCCAGCCCATTCGGCGCCCATATTGATCTATTTCCTGTACATTCCAGGTGGGCATGTAGTGACGACGGCCCCGCCCATGAGCACCCCGAGCATCCCGTATACGATCTTGAGTGCGAACAAGGAACGGTTTCAGGCAACCGGGAAGACCACAGGATGAGAGGGGCTAATCGATCCGGGTCGATAGGGGCTGACATTGGGGATTTCCGAAATTCCTCTCTGTCATACATGGCTTGCAGACAAGCTGCTTTCCGTACAGCCGCAAACAGATCAGAGTAGCCTGTAGCTCTAATCTCTAACGGCTCCCCCCTCTCTCGCGGATCCATACCCCCTGCCCAAAAGGCTGCTCGAGCGGTTAGGGAATAATTATGATCCCCAGGCATAGTGGTTAAAAACACTCCTGGTCCCCAAGAGTCTCCTGCTTCTTCCTCACTCAGCATAATTCTGCCCCCCCCTTCAGAAGAAACTCGCCACACGTACTCAACAGCTGACTCTTCTGGTCGCCTCGAATATTTCTCCCTTATTTTTGTTAACTCGGTTGGTGTCCATGGAACGGTACGCACAGTGGTGTGAATTTCATCACCATCATCAACTGCAGTTTCAGTTTTAACCAGAGGACGTAAAGGAAAAACTTGGGATTTCAAAGTAAAAGTCCTTTCCTCCTCATCTTCTTCGTCATCCTCACTATTAGACAAAAAAATCTCCGGTCTGGGTTCCGGAATTTGGATAACACATTAACTTACGAATCTGTTGGACCTGGGGTCGAGGGCTGCATTTTATCTAAGAGCCCGGTCACCCTTTCAATAACATTTTAAGTTGGCGATTTTCACTCCCAAGTTGAGCATTCCGGTTTCCTAAACATTCATTCTCACTCACAAGCTTATCGACTTGAGTTCTTAATCTTTTCTCCTGTCTCCTTTTGCAAGGCTAATGATGACTTCAGCACCTCATTCTCCGATTTCAGGGTTGCATATTCTACAAGCTGAAATCAGATTAGGAGCGGGGGTTTCTCTAGCTTCTTGTTGTGCACAAGATAAACAGGCGCCTAACACAGCACAAATCACACCCTTGCCTTTCCCCGCTCTGAGCTTCTGTGAAACCCGACGCTCTTCAATACGTTCCACCACTTTCTCTTCATCCTTCCAAAATTTTTGGGCCCACTCCTTCCCAGCCTGGGAAGGGGCACAATCATATTTTTGCAGCAGTTTATCCATGGCAATCCTGCCGACTACGCCAAATTCTGTTGCGTGAAACGGGGCCAAGCGGTTTTGGCAGAAGATAAACCCCCTTGCGTTCTAACACTCCTCACCGAGGTGGGAGGCCAGGTGCGGCTGGGTTTCAATTCTGAGTGATGCCCAATTCAGCACTAATCAGGCCAATCGCGTTTACTATGTGTTAAACTATTACGATTTGGAGACACTAATAGTGGGCTGCACCTTCAGTCTAGTCGTGCTCCTGAACCAGCACGGCCTCTCTCAAGTTTTGGTCGCGTTCAGTGAGAAAGCGAAACGACTAGCTACTGAAACAGTGCAGTTTATTTAAACAACAGATATACAGGTTCTTTAGGATTGCCGGTGATAAATACACTGTCTGCAAAGCACGTGCAAATAAAGACATTGTTAAATAGACAAACGCGCGACAAAATTATAAACGATACAGCCTGGCTATAAATGTAGGGTAGAGATTCTCTAGAGAAATTTCTAGAGTCCCCGAGAAAGCACTCGGTGTAATCAAAGTCTTACCCAAAGGCGTCCTTATGAGGGGGAAGAAAGGCTCAGCCCGTCGACTGATCCCAGAAAACAGCGGTGGGATTCTTCGCGATGGTGTCTTCCCAGACATTCCCCCTCTCTTGGGCTATTTTTATATTATTTTTTTAACTTCAAAGTGGAGTTTGAGTGACTTTAGTCATATGTACTTTTATTATGATTAATGTACTCAAGGAGGAGTGTTCACACCTCGGGGGCGGATAGCCTCCGGGATGGAGGTGTGTTTTGGGTACATTGTGGTGAGCAAAGTTCGCACAAAAGGACAGCATTTCATCAACATTTGACGAAATGTTGGCTCGGGTGGCGTGTAGGCCGCTTATCAGTTCCGTAGTACCATCTCGTCCCCATATCTGCTATTCGTCACAAGGGAAGGCCACGGAACAAGCGCGTTCCGTTCCATCCCTCGTGTAGTTTCGCAAACAACCTTGTACAGGGAATCACAGCTGTTGCATTCTTCGTGTGCTAGCTGCGGCTGTATTCTACCTCAGAAGCCTCTTGATTTTATGACTTTTCCCTTAATGTGTGAACAATGCTGTATTTTTGTATTCTTGGCCAATTTAGTAATTATTCCACAAGAACACACATTGGTTGCTGATTTATCAACGGGTCTAATCACCACAGGCCAACTGTAATTAAAACCATCTATGTAGACTCTACCAAAGCGGACAAATACAACACTGATTGTTACAAAATTATGGAGCCAAATTCAGATTGCTGGCACAATTTCACTTTCATCAAACCTACAGTAGTGTACTGTATTTGGGGCTACAAGGGCACAGAATTGTTTATTTGAATTTATGATTGACTCAAATACACCTGAACTTGCTGAAATGAATCCAGAACCTACACCCCACAAACTCTCAAAGGCTCTCTCTTCTAAGAGAAAAAAAAAAAAAAACACCTCTCTCTTTTCTAAGCCCTCCATTAGACTAACTCCTTACATTTTCAACATTGGCCCTTACGTTATTAAACACACACAGGTCAACAACAGGTACTGTTTAATCCCACATATTCCCTCAAACGAGTAGAATTGTCAATGCAGATTAAAATCTCTGCGATCAAACCCACCTGCTTACCATTCCTGAGTACATCTTATGCAGAATGGTCAGCATGGTTACGCAAACGAACTCTTGCCACTTCACACGGACGGAAGAGGGATGCGACTGGTATCTTAGGAACAGGCCTGGGAGTCTTGAATAGTATAGATGCTGAGATACTTGCCAACAAACTAGTCACAACCGCTACTGATCTGGACAAATTAAGACGTCCCCTACAGTCCTCTCTATTAGCATTGGGAAACCACCAACGGCTTTTATCGAATATATTGCCTCAATGGGAAGAAACGGGTGTGAAAAAGACCATCAGCTGATCACAGATGCACTTGGTACAACTCAAACCAATGTTTCCTTGGCTCTTAGTTGTATCCAAGCCCAATTGTGGATGCAATCTATGACAGCCGCAATCATAAGGGAAGGTGAAGAAGGCACCTTGCCCACCGAAATTCGAAAAGTAATATGGGATAACGCAATTGAATTTGAGAAAAAATTTCAGTCCAGGTGTTATCTGGTTAATTTCACCTACGATCCCACTGAGAGCAAAGCCACAGCTTTTGTCTTAACGATACGCAATGCCTCAGTATCCACCATATACCCAATCATCGCACTGGGGTTGAATCACCAAGGAGCTCTACTCTATCCAACACAGCACAGAGGTTGGGGCACGACAAATGAGACTAAATGGCAAACTGCTGATGTTGACGCATGCGTTTCACGAGACCAACAAGGATTCATTTGTGAGAGTAATACTCTCAAAGCACAAGACCTTTGTCTTGACACCAACCAGAATGCTTGTCACTTTGAGACACATCCCGATGAAACCCCAGAGACTGTGCTTGACTATATTGGGAAAGGGTGCGTTAGCATGAGGTCTCCCTGTAGTCTTGTATTCAGAGATGACATAGTAATCACTCAAATCTTTGTGTTTGAACTTTACTAACACAAAGTTACGGGATGCGACTTCAATTATTAAGCTCCTGTTACGTCTTTTCAATTGCTACAACCTAATTATACGTTGATTCGAGATTGTTGCCTGCCCCTATCGGAATGAATCTCTCCCTGGTGAAGAAGCTGCTAAAACACAATGAATTGAAGCGACTCTTGAAAGAGGCCCAAGAAAATAGACAGACAACTTTGATTACCGTCCATCATCAGGTTGAAGAAATACACCAAGCGTTGGAAAGAGTGAAGAGAGGCGAAGGGACATAGATGGGGAGATCCTCTTTTTGGATGGTCACCGGACAGTTACAGGACTTTATAACAAGATGCTTCACTCTGTTGTTGTTTTACTAATACTCACTGTATTGTGCTTTGCTTAGACAATTGTTTTGCATGTTAGACTTTGGATTATGATGAAAAAGTTTAAATCGCTTGATCACTCCGCGAGAAGGATTTTCCACTTGATATCCCTCAGCACAAGAACACATGTGATCTTTCTTATCAGTGTTGAGTACGTCGACCTTGACTGACTGTAGACAAAGTTTTCCCTGCTGGCTCTTTGGGCGGGGGACCCATCTCCAGCCGTATGGCCATTTTTGTGCCTGGCGTGGCGCCAAGTGGGAAAGGGTGGTGTCGAGGCTGAAGGCAGCAGGAAAGCCCACAGCCCCCAGGTCTGTGGGGGCTACGCAAGCGGTTCCCAAAGAGCTTTAGAACAAGGCATAGTTTTCCCTGCTGGCTCCTTCAGCGGGGAACCCAATCTCCAGCCGTATGGCCATTTTTGTGCCTGGCGCGGCGCCAAGTGGGAAAGGGTGGTGTCGAGGCTGAAGGCAGCAGGAAAGCCCGCAGCCCCCAGGTCTGTGGGGCTACGCAAGCGGTTCCCAAAGACAAGGCATAGTTTTCCCTGCTTGTTCGTTGGGCGGGGGACCCATCTCCAGCCGTATGGCCATTTTTGTGCCTGGCGCGGCGCCAAGTGGGAAAGGGTGGTGTCGAGTCTGAAGGCAGCAGGAAATCCCGCAGCCCCCAGGTCTGTGGGGCTACGCAAGCGGTTCCCAAAGAGCTTTAGAACAAGGCATAGTTTTCCCTGCTGGCTCTTTGGGCATGGGACCCATCTCCAGCCGTATGGCCATTTTTGTGCCTGGCGCGGCGCCAAGTGGGAAAGGGTGGTGTCGAGGCTGAAGGCAGCAGGAGAGCCTGCAGCCCCCAGGTCTGTGGGGCTATCCAAGCGGTTCACAAAGAGCTTTAGAACAAGGCATAGTTTTCCCTGCTGGCTCTTTGGGTGGGGGACCCATCTCCAGCCGTATGGCCATTTTTGAGCCTGGCGCGGCGCCAAGTGGGAAAGGGTGGTGTCGAGGCTGAAGGCAGCAGGAAAGCCCGCAGCCCCCAGGTCTGTGGGGCTACGCAAGCGGTTCTGAAAGAGCTTTAGAACAAGGCATAGTTTTCCCTGCTGGCTCCTTGGGCGGGGGACCAATCTCCAGCCATAGGCCATTTTTGTGACTGACGCGGGTGCCAAGTGGGAAAGTGTGCTGTCGAGGCTGAAGGCAGCAAGAAAGCCTGCAGCCCCCAGGTCTGGGGGCTACGCAAGCGGTTCTGAAAGAGCTTTAGAACAAGGCATAGTTTTCCCTGCTGGCTCTTTGGGCATGGGACCCATCTCCAGCCGTATAGCTATTTTTGTGCCTGGCGCGGCGCCAAGTGGGAAAGGGTGTTGTCGAGGCTGAAGGCAGCAGGAAAGCCCGCAGCCCCCAGGTCTGTGGGGCTACGCAAGCGGTTCCCAAAGAGCTTTAGAACAAGGCATAGTTTTCCCTGCTGGCTCTTTGGGCGGGGCACCAATCTCCAGCCATAGGCCATTTTTGTCTCTGGCGCGGCGCCAAGTGGGAAAGGGTGGTGTCGAGGCTGAAGGCAGCAGGAGAGCCTGCAGCCCCCAGGTCTGTGGGGCTATCCAAGCGGTTCACAAAGAGCTTTAGAACAAGGCATAGTTTTCCCTGCTGACTCTTTGGGTGGGGGACCCATCTCCAGCCGTATGGCCATTTTTGATCCTGGCGCGGCGCCAAGTGGGAAAGGGTGGCTTTGAGGCTGAAGGCAGCAGGAAAGCCCGCAGCCCCCAGGTCTGTGGGGCTACGCAAGCGGTTCCCAAAGAGCTTTAGAACAAGGCATAGTTTTCCCTGCTGGCTCCTTGGGCAGGGGACCCATCTCCAGCCATAGGCCATTTTTGTGACTGACGCGGTGCCAAGTGGGAAAGTGTGCTGTCGAGGCTGAAGGCAGCAAGAAAGCCTGCAGCCCCCAGGTCTGGGGGCTACGCAAGCGGTTCTGAAAGAGCTTTAGAACAAGGCATAGTTTTCCCTGCTGGCTCTTTGGGCATGGGACCCATCTCCAGCCGTATAGCTATTTTTGTGCCTGGCGCGGCGCCAAGTGGGAAAGGGTGTTGTCGAGGCTGAAGGCAGCAGCAAAGCCCGCAGCCCCCAGGTCTGTGGGGCTACGCAAGCGGTTCCCAAAGAGCTTTAGAACAAGGCATAGTTTTCCCTGCTGGCTCTTTGGGCGGGGCACCCATCTCCAGCCATAGGCCATTTTGGTGCCTGGCGCGGTGCCAAGTGGGAAAGGGTGGTTTTGAGGCTGAAGGCAGCAGCAAAGCCTGCAGCCCCCAGGTCTGTGGGGCTACGCAAGCGGTTCCCAAAGAGCTTTAGAACAAGGCATAGTTTTCCCTGCTGGCTCTTTGGGCATGGGACCCATCTCCATCCATAGGCCATTTTTGTGCCTGACGCGGTGCCAAAAGGGAAAGTGTGCTGTCGAGGCTGAAGGCAGCAAGAAAGCCTGCAGCCCCCAGGTCTGTGGGGCCAAGCAAGCGGTTCCCAAAGAGCTTTAGAACAAGGCATAGTTTTCCCTGCTGGCTCCTTGGGCAGGGGACCCATCTCCAGCCGTATGGCCATTTGTGTGCGTGCGAGGCACCTAGTGGGAAAGGGTGTTGTCGAGGCTGAAGGCAGCAGGAAAGCCCACAGGCCCAAGATCTGTTGGGCTACGCATGCGGTTCCCAAAGAGCTTTAGAACAAGGCATAGTTTTCCCTGCTGGCTCTTTGGGCGGGGGACCCATCTCCAGCCGTATGGCCATTTTTGTGCCTGGCGTAGCGCCAAGTGGGAAAGGGTGGCTTTGAGGCTGAAGGCAGCAGGAAAGCCTGCAGCCCCCAGGTCTGTGGGGCTACGCAAGCGGTTCCCAAAGAGCTTTAGAACAAGGCATAGTTTTCCCTGCTGGCTCTTTGGGCGGGGGACCCATCTCCAGCCGTATGGCCATTTTTGTGCCTGGCGCAGTGCCAAGTGGGAAAGGGTGGTGTCGAGGCTGAAGGCAGCAGGAAAGCCTGCAGCCCCCAGGTCTGTGGCGCTACGCAAGCGGTTCCCAAAGAGCTTTAGAACAAGGCATAGTTTTCCCTGCTGGCTCTTTGGGCGGGGGACCCATCTCCAGCCGTATGGCCATTTTTGTGCCTGGCGCGGCGCCAAGTGGGAAAGGGTGGTGTCGAGGCTGAAGGCAGCAGGAAAGCCTGCAGCCCCCAGGTCTGTGGGGCTACGCAAGCGGTTCCCAAAGAGCTTTAGAACAAGGCATAGTTTTCCCTGCTGGCTCCTTGGGCAGGGGACCCATCTCCAGCCATAGGCCATTTTTGTGACTGACGCGGTGCCAAGTGGGAAAGTGTGCTGTCGAGGCTGAAGGCAGCAAGAAAGCCTGCAGCCCCCAGGTCTGTGGGGCTACGCAAGCGGTTCCCAAAGAGCTTTAGAACAAGGCATAATTTTCCCTGCTGGCTCTTTGGGCGGGGGACCCATCTCCAGCCGTATAGCTATTTTTGTGCCTGGCGCGGCGCCAAGTGGGAAAGGGTGTTGTCGAGGCTGAAGGCAGCAGGAAAGCCCGCAGCCCCCAGGTCTGTGGGGCTACGCAAGCGGTTCCCAAAGAGCTTTAGAACAAGGCATAGTTTTCCCTGCTGGCTCTTTGGGCGGGGGACCCATCTCCAGCCGTATGGCCATTTTTGTGCCTGGCGCGGCGCCAAGTGGGAAAGGGTGGCTTTGAGGCTGAAGGCAGCAGGAGAGCCTGCAGCCCCCAGGTCTGTGGGGCTATCCAAGCGGTTCCCAAAGAGCTTTAGAACAAGGCATAGTTTTCCCTGCTGACTCTTTGGGTGGGGGACCCATCTCCAGCCGTATGGCCATTTTTGAGCCTGGCGCGGCGCCAAGTGGGAAAGGGTGGTGTCGAGGCTGAAGGCAGCAGGAAAGCCCGCAGCCCCCAGGTCTGTGGGGCTACGCAAGCGGTTCCCAAAGAGCTTTAGAACAAGGCATAGTTTTCCCTGCTGGCTCCTTGGGCAGGGGACCCATCTCCAGCCATAGGCCATTTTTGTGACTGACGCGGTGCCAAGTGGGAAAGGGTGGTGTCGAGGCTGAAGGCAGCAAGAAACCCTGCAGCCACCAGGTCTGGGGGCTACGCAAGCGGTTCTGAAAGAGCTTTAGAACAAGGCATAGTTTTCCCTGCTGGCTCTTTGGGCGGGGGACCCATCTCCAGCCGTATGGCCATTTTTGTGCCTGGCGTGGCGCCAAGTGGGAAAGGGTGGCTTTGAGGCTGAAGGCAGCAGGAAAGCCCGCAGCCCCCAGGTCTGCTGGGCTACGCAAGTGGTTCCCAAAGAGCTTTAGAACAAGGCATAGTTTTCCCTGCTGGCTCTTTGGGCGGGGGACCCATCTCCAGCCGTATGGCCATTTTTGTGCCTGGCGTAGCGCCAAGTGGGAAAGGGTGGCTTTGAGGCTGAAGGCAGCAGGAAAGCCTGCAGCCCCCAGGTCTGTGGGGCTACGCAAGCGGTTCCCAAAGAGCTTTAGAACAAGGCATAGTTTTCCCTGCTTGTTCGTTGGGCGGGGGACCCATCTCCAGCCATAGGCCATTTTTGTGCCTAGCGCGGCGCCAAGTGGGAAAGGGTGGTGTCGAGGCTGAAGGCAGCAGGAAAGCCCGCAGCCCCCAGGTCTGTGGGGCTACGCAAGTGGTTCCCAAAGAGCTTTAGAACAAGGCATAGTTTTCCCTGCTGGCTCTTTGGGCGGGGGACCCATCTCCAGCCGTATGGCCATTTTTGTGCCTGGCGCAGTGCCAAGTGGGAAAGGGTGGTGTCGAGGCTGAAGGCAGCAGGAAAGCCTGCAGCCCCCAGGTCTGTGGGGCTACGCAAGCGGTTCCCAAAGAGCTTTAGAACAAGGCATAGTTTTCCCTGCTGGCTCTTTGGGCGGGGGACCCATCTCCAGCCGTATGGCCATTTTTGTGCCTGGCGTGGCGCCAAGTGGGAAAGGGTGGCTTTGAGGCTGAAGGCAGCAGGAAAGCCCGCAGCCCCCAGGTCTGTGGGGCTACGCAAGTGGTTCCCAAAGAGATTTAGAACAAGGCATAGTTTTCCCTGCTGGCTCTTTGGGCGGGGGACCCATCTCCAGCCGTATGGCCATTTTTGTGCCTGGCGTAGCGCCAAGTGGGAAAGGGTGGCTTTGAGGCTGAAGGCAGGAGCAAAGCCTGCAGCCCCCAGGTCTGTGGGGCTACGCAAGCGGTTCCCAAAGAGCTTTAGAACAAGGCATAGTTTTCCCTGCTGGCTCTTTGGGCGGGGGACCCATCTCCAGCCATAGGCCATTTTTGTGCCTGGCGCAGTGCCAAGTGGGAAAGGGTGGTGTCGAGGCTGAAGGCAGCAGGAAAGCCCGCAGCCCCCAGGTCTGTGGGGCTACGCAAGTGGTTCCCAAAGAGCTTTAGAACAAGGCATAGTTTTCCCTGCTGGCTCTTTGGGCATGGGACCCATCTCCAGCCGTATGGCCATTTTTGTGCCTGGCGCAGTGCCAAGTGGGAAAGGGTGGTGTCGAGGCTGAAGGCAGCAGGAAAGCCTGCAGCCCCCAGGTCTGTGGCGCTACGCAAGTGGTTCCCAAAGAGCTTTAGAACAAGGCATAGTTTTCCCTGCTGGCTCTTTGGGCGGGGGACCCATCTCCAGCCGTATGGGCATTTTTGTGCCTGGCGCGGCGCCAAGTGGGAAAGGGTGGTGTCGAGGCTGAAGGCAGCAGGAAAGCCCGCAGCCCCCAGGTCTGTGGGGCTACGCAAGCGGTTCCCAAAGAGCTTTAGAACAAGGCATAGTTTTCCCTGCTGGCTCTTTGGGCAGGGGACCCATCTCCAGCCATAGGCCATTTTTGTGCCTGGCGCGGGGCCAAGTGGGAAAGGGTGGCTTTGAGTCTGAAGGCAGCAGGAGAGCCTGCAGCCCCCAGGTCTGTGGGGCTACGCAAGCGGTTCCCAAAGAGCTTTAGAACAAGGCATAGTTTTCCCTGCTGGCTCTTTGGGCGGGGGACCCATCTCCAGCCGTATGGCCATTTTTGTGCCTGGCGCGGCGCCAAGTGGGAAAGGGTGGTGTCGAGGCTGAAGGCAGCAGCAAAGCCCGCAGCCCCCAGGTCTGTGGGGCCAAGCAAGCGGTTCCCAAAGAGCTTTAGAACAAGGCATAGTTTTCCCTGCTGGCTCTTAGGGCGGGGGACCCATCTCCAGCCGTATGGCCATTTTTGTGCCTGGCGCGGCGCCAAGTGGGAAAGGGTGGTGTCGAGGCTGAAGGCAGCAGCAAAGCCCGCAGCCCCCAGGTCTGTGGGGCTACGCAAGCGGTTCCCAAAGAGCTTTAGAACAAGGCATAGTTTTCCCTGCTGGCTCTTTGGGCGGTCGACACATCTCCAGCCGTATGGCCATTTTTGTGCCTGGCGCGGCGCCAAGTGGGAAAGGGTGGTGTCGAGGCTGAAGGCAGCAGGAAAGCCCGCAGCCCCCAGGTCTGTGGGGCTACGCAAGCGGTTCTGAAAGAGCTTTAGAACAAGGCATAGTTTTCCCTGCTGGCTCCTTGGGCGGGGGACCCATCTCCAGACATAGGCCATTTTTGTGCCTGGCGCGGCGCCAAGTGGGAAAGTGTGCTGTCGAGGCTGAAGGCAGCAAGAAAGCCTGCAGCCCCCAGGTCTGGGGGCTACGCAAGCGGTTCTGAAAGAGCTTTAGAACAAGGCATAGTTTTCCCTGCTGGCTCCTTGGGCAGGGGACCCATCTCCAGCCGTATAGCTATTTTTGTGCCTGGCGCGGCGCCAAGTGGGAAAGGGTGGTGTCGAGGCTGAAGGCAGCAGGAAAGCCCGCAGCCCCCAGGTCTGTGGGGCTACGCAAGCGGTTCCCAAAGAGCTTTAGAACAAGGCATAGTTTTCCCTGCTGGCTCTTTGGGCGGGGCACCCATCTCCAGCCGTATGGCCATTTTTGTGCCTGGCGCGGCGCCAAGTGGGAAAGGGTGGTGTCGAGGCTGAAGGCAGCAGGAAAGCCCGCAGCCCCCAGGTCTGTGGGGCTACGCAAGCGGTTCCCAAAGAGCTTTAGAACAAGGCATAGTTTTCCCTGCTGGCTCCTTGGGCAGGGGACCCATCTCCAGCCATAGGCCATTTTTGTGACTGACGCGGTGCCAAGTGGGAAAGTGTGCTGTCGAGGCTGAAGGCAGCAGGAAAGCCTGCAGCCACCAGGTCTGGGGGCTACGCAAGCGGTTCTGAAAGAGCTTTAGAACAAGGCATAGTTTTCCCTGCTGGCTCTTTGGGCATGGGACCCATCTCCAGCCGTATAGCTATTTTTGTGCCTGGCGCGGCGCCAAGTGGGAAAGGGTGTTGTCGAGGCTGAAGGCAGCAGGAAAGCCCGCAGCCCCCAGGTCTGTGGGGCTACGCAAGCGGTTCCCAAAGAGCTTTAGAACAAGGCATAGTTTTCCCTGCTGGCTCTTTGGGCGGGGCACCCATCTCCAGCCATAGGCCATTTTTGTGCCTGGCGCGGTGCCAAGTGGGAAAGGGTGGTTTTGAGGCTGAAGGCAGCAGCAAAGCCTGCAGCCCCCAGGTCTGTGGGGCTACGCAAGCGGTTCCCAAAGAGCTTTAGAACAAGGCATAGTTTTCCCTGCTGGCTCTTTGGGCATGGGACCCATCTCCATCCATAGGCCATTTTTGTGCCTGACGCGGTGCCAAATGGGAAAGTGTGCTGTCGAGGCTGAAGGCAGCAAGAAAGCCTGCAGCCCCCACGTCTGTGGGGCCAAGCAAGCGGTTCCCAAAGAGCTTTAGAACAAGGCATAGTTTTCCCTGCTGGCTCCTTGGGCAGGGGACCCATCTCCAGCCGTATGGCCATTTGTGTGCGTGGCGAGGCACCTAGTGGGAAAGGGTGTTGTCTAGGCTGAAGGCAGCAGGAAAGCCCACAGGCCCAAGATCTGTTGGGCTACGCATGCGGTACCCAAAGAGCTTTAGAACAAGGCATAGTTTTCCCTGCTGGCTCTTTGGGCGGGGGACCCATCTCCAGCCGTATGGCCATTTTTGTGCCTGGCGTGGCGCCAAGTGGGAAAGGGTGGTGTCGAGGCTGAAGGCAGCAGGAAAGCCCGCAGCCCCCAGGTCTGTTGGGCTACGCAAGTGGTTCCCAAAGAGATTTAGAACAAGGCATAGTTTTCCCTGCTGGCTCTTTGGGCGGGGGACCCATCTCCAGCCGTATGGCCATTTTTGTGCCTGGCGTAGCTCCAAGTGGGAAAGGGTGGCTTTGAGGCTGAAGGCAGCAGGAAAGCCTGCAGCCCCCAGGTCTGTGGGGCTACGCAAGCGGTTCCCAAAGAGCTTTAGAACAAGGCATAGTTTTCCCTGCTTGTTCGTTGGGCGGGGGACCCATCTCCAGCCATAGGCCATTTTTGTGCCTGGCGCGGCGCCAAGTGGGAAAGGGTGGTTTTGAGGCTGAAGGCAGCAGCAAAGGCTCCAGCCCCCAGGTCTGTGGGGCTACGCAAGCGGTTCCCAAAGAGCTTTAGAAGAAGGCATAGTTTTCCCTGCTGGCTCTTTGGGCGGGGGACCCATCTCCAGCCGTATGGCCATTTTTGTGACTGGCGCGGCGCCAAGTGGGAAAGGGTGGTGTCGAGGCTGAAGGCAGCAGGAAAGCCCACAGCCCCCAGTTCTGTGGGGCTACGCAAGCGGTTCCCAAAGAGCTTTAGAACAAGGCATAGTTTTCCCTGCTGGCTCTTTGGGCGGGGGACCCATCTCCAGCCATAGGCCATTTTTGTGCCTGGCGCAGTGCCAAGTGGTAAAGGGTGGTGTCGAGGCTGAAGGCAGCAGGAAAGCCCGCAGCCCCCAGGTCTGTGGGGCTACGCAAGCAGTTCCCAAAGAGCTTTAGAACAAGGCATAGTTTTCCCTGCTGGCTCTTTGGGCGGGGGACCCATCTCCAGCCGTATGGCCATTTTTGTGCCTGGCGCAGTGCCAAGTGGGAAAGGGTGGTGTCGAGGCTGAAGGCAGCAGGAGAGCCTGCAGCCCCCAGGTCTGTGGGGCTACGCAAGCGGTTCCCAAAGAGCTTTAGAACAAGGCATAGTTTTCCCTGCTGGCTCTTTGGGCGGGGGACCCATCTCCAGCCATATGGCCATTTTTGTGCCTGGCGCGGCGCCAAGTGGGAAAGGGTGGTGTCGAGGCTGAAGGCAGCAGGAAAGCCCGCAGCCCCCAGGTCTGTGGGGCCAAGCAAGCGGTTCCCAAAGAGCTTTAGAACAAGGCATAGTTTTCCCTGCTGGCTCTTAGGGCGGTCGACCCATCTCCAGCCGTATGGCCATTTTTGTGCCTGGCGCGGCGCCAAGTGGGAAAGGGTGGCTTTGAGGCTGAAGGCAGCAGCAAAGCCCGCAGCCCCCAGGTCTGTGGGGCTACGCAAGCGGTTCCCAAAGAGCTTTAGAACAAGGCATAGTTTTCCCTGCTGGCTCTTTGGGCGGGGGACCCGTCTCCAGCCGTATGGCCATTTTTGTGCCTGGCGCGGCGCCAAGTGGGAAAGGGTGGTTTTGAGGCTGAAGGCAGGAGCAAAGCCTGCAGCCCCCAGGTCTGTGGGGCTACGCAAGTGGTTCCCAAAGAGCTTTAGAACAAGGCATAGTTTTCCCTGCTGGCTCTTTGGGCGGGGGACCCATCTCCAGCCGTATGGCCATTTTTGTGCCTGGCCAGGGGCCAAGTGGGAAAGGGTGGTGTCGAGGTTGAAGGCAGCAGGAAGGCCCACAGCCCCCAGGTCTGTGGGGCTACGCAAGTGGTTCCCAAAGAGCTTTAGAACAAGGCATAGTTTTCCCTGCTGGCTCTTTGGGCGGGGCACCCATCTCCAGCCATAGGCCATTTTTGTGCCTGGCGCGGTGCCAAGTGGGAAAGGGTGGTTTTGAGGCTGAAGACAGCAGGAAACCCCACAGCCCCAGGTCTGTGGGGCTACGCAAGCGGTTCCCAAAGAGCTTTAGAACAAGGCATAGTTTTCCCTGCTGGCTCTTTGGGCGGGGGACCCATCTCCAGCCGTATGGCCATTTTTGTGCCTGGCGCGGCGCCAAGTGGGAAAGGGTGGTTTTGAGGCTGAAGGCAGCAGGAAAGCCCGCAGCCCCCATGTCTGTGGGGCCAAGCAAGCGGTTCCCAAAGAGCTTTAGAACAAGGCATAGTTTTCCCTGCTGGCTCTTTGGGCGGGGGACCCATCTCCAGCCATAGGCCATTTTTGTGCTTGATAGGGCGCCAAGTGCGAAAGGGTGGCTTTGAGGCTGAAGGCAGCAGGAAAGCCTGCAGCCCCCAGGTCTGTGGGGCTACGCAAGCAGTTCCCAAAGAGCTTTAGAACAAGGCATAGTTTTCCCTGCTGCCTCTTTGTTCGGGGGACCCATCTCCAGCCATAGGCCATTTTTGTGCCTGGCCCGGCGCCCAGTGGGAAAGGGTGGCTTTGAGGCTTGAAGGCAGCAGGAAAGCCCGCAGCCCCCAGGTCTGTGGGGCTACGCAAGCGGTTCCCAAAGAGCTTTAGAACAAGGCATAGTTTTCCCTGCTGGCTCTTTGGGCGGGGGACCCATCTCCAGCCGTATGGCCATTTTTGTGCCTGGCGCAGCGCCAAGTGGGAAAGGGTGGTTTTGAGGCTGAAGGCAGCAGCAAAGCCTGCAGCCCCCAGGTCTGTGGGGCTACGCAAGCGGTTCCCAAAGAGCTTTAGAACAAGGCATAGTTTTCCCTGCTGGCTCTTTGGGCGGGGGACCCATCTGCAGACATATGGCCATTTTTGTGCCTGGCCGGGGGCCAAGTGGGAAAGGGTGGTTTTGAGGCTGAAGGCAGCAGGAAAGCCCGCAGCCCCCAGGTGTGTGGGGCTACGCAAGCGGTTCCCAAAGAGCTTTAGAACAAGGCATAGTTTTCCCTGCTGGCTCTTTGGGCATGGGACCCATCTCCAGCCATAGGCCATTTTTGTGCTTGATAGGGCGCCAAGTGAGAAAGGGTTGCTTTGAGGCTGAAGACAGCAGGAAACCCCGCAGCCCCCAGGTCTGTGGGGCTACGCAAGCGGTTCCCAAAGAGTTTTAGAACAAGGCATAGTTTTCCCTGCTGGCTCTCTGGGCGGGGGACCCATCTCCAGCCGTATGGCCATTTTTGAGCCTGGCGCGGCGCCAGGTGGGAAAGGGGGCTTTGAGGCTGAAGGCAGGAGCAAAGCCTGCAGCCCCCAGGTCTGTGGTGCTACGCAAGCGGTTCCCAAAGAGCTTTAGAACAAGGCATAGTTTTCCCAGCTGGCTCTTAGGGCATGGGACCCATCTCAGCCATAGGCCATTTTTGTGCCTGGCGCGAAGCCAAGTGGGAAAGGGTGGCTTTGAGGCTGAAGGCAGCAGGAAAGCCCGCAGCCCCCAGGTCTGTGCGGCTACGCAAGCGGTTCCCAAAGAGCTTCAGAACAAGGCATAGTTTTCCCTGCTGGCTCTTTGGGCGGGGGACCCATCTTCAGCCGTACGGCCATTTTTGTGCCTGGCGCGGCGCCAAGAGGGAAAGGGTGGTGTCGAGGCTAAAGGCAGCAGGAAAGCCCGCAGCCCCCAGGTCTGTGGGGCTACGCAAGCGGTTCCCAAAGAGCTTTAGAACAAGGCATAGTTTTCCCTGCTGGCTCTTTGGGCGGGGGACCCATCTCCAGCCGTATGGCCATTTTTGTGCATGGCGCAGCGCCAAGTGGGAAATGGTGGTATCGACGCTGAAGGCAGCAGGAAAGCCCGCAGCCCCCAGGTCTCTGGGGCTACGCAAGCGGTTCCCAAAGAGCTTTAGAACAAGGCATAGTTTTCCCTGCTGGCTCTTTGGGCATGGGACCCATCTCCACCCATAGGCCATTTTTGTGCCTGATAGGGCGCCAAGTGGGAAAGGGTGGCTTTGAGGCTGAAGACAGCAGGAAAGCCTGCAGCCCCCAGGTCTGTGGGGCTACGCAAGCGGTTCCCAAAGACCTTTAGAACAAGGCATAGTTTTCCCTGCTGGCTCTTTGGGCGGGGGACCCATCTCCAGCCGTATGGCTATTTTTGTGCCTGACGCGGTGCGTAGTGGCATAGGGTGGTTTTGAGGCTGAAGGCAGCAGGAAAGCCCGCAGCCCCCACGTCTGTGGGGCCAAGCAAGCGGTTCCCAAAGAGCTTTAGAACAAGGCATAGTTTTCCCTGCTGGCTCTTTGGGCGGGGGACCCATCTCCAGCCGTATGGCCATTTTTGTGCCTGGCGCGGTGCGTAGTGGGAAAGGGTGGTGTTGAGGCTGAAGGCAGCAGCAAAGCCTGCAGCCCCCAGGTCTGTGGGGCCAAGCAAGCGGTTCCCAAAGAGCTTTAGAACAAGGCATAGTTTTCCCTGCTGGCTCTTTGAGCATGGGACCCATCTCCAGCCGTATGGCCATTTTTGTGCCTGATGCGGCGCCAAGTGGGAAAGGGTGGCTTTGAGGCTGAAGGCAGCAGGAAAGCCCGCAGCCCCCACGTCTGTGGGGCTACGCAAGCGGTTCCCAAAGAGCTTTAGAACAAGGCATAGTTTTCCCTGCTCGCTCTTTGGGAGGGGGACCCATCTCCAGCCATATGGCCATTTTTGTGCCTGGCGAAGCCCCAAGTGCGAAAGGGTGGCTTTGAGGCTGAAGGCAGCAGGAAAGCCCGCAGCCCCCAGGTCTGTGGGGCTACGCAAGCGGTTCCCAAAGAGCTTTAGAACAAGGCATAGTTTTCCCTGCTGGCTCTTTGGGCGGGGGACCCATCTCCAGCCGTATGGCCGTTTTTGTGGCTGATAGGGCGCCAAGTGGGAAAGGGTGGCTTTGAGGCTGAAGACAGCAGGAAAGCCCGCAGCCCCCACGTCTGTGGGGCCAAGCAAGCGGTTCCCAAAGAGCTTTAGAACAAGGCATAGTTTTCCCAGCTGGCTCTTTGGGCGTGGGACCCATCTCCAGACGTATGGCCATTTTTGTGCCTGGCGCGGTGCGTAGTGGGAAAGGGTGGTGTCGAGGCTGAAGGCAGCAGCAAAGCCTGCAGCCCCCAGGTCTGTGGGGCCAAGCAAGCGGTTCCCAAAGAGCTTTAGAACAAGGCATAGTTTTCCCTGCTGGCTCTTTGAGCATGGGACCCATCTCCAGCCGTATGGCCATTTTTGTCCCTGGCCCGGCGCCAAGTGGGAAAGGGTGGCTTTGAGGCTGAAGGCAGCAGGAAAGCCCGAAGCCCCCAGGTCTGTGGGGCTACGCAAGCGGTTCCCAAAGAGCTTTAGAACAAGGCATAGTTTTCCCTGCTGGCTCTTTGTTCGGGGGACCCATCTCCAGCCATAGGCCATTTTTGTGCCTGGCCCGGCGCCCAGTGGGAAAGGGTGGCTTTGAGGCTTGAAGGCAGCAGGAAAAACCCGCAGCCCCCAGGTCTGTGGGGCTACGCAAGCGGTTCCCAAAGAGCTTTAGAACAAGGCATAGTTTTCCCTGCTGGCTCTTTGGGCGGGGGACCCATCTGCAGACATATGGCCATTTTTGTGCCTGGCCAGGGGCCAAGTGGGAAAGGGTGGTTTTGAGGCTGAAGGCAGCAGGAAAGCCCGCAGCCCCCAGGTGTGTGGGGCTACGCAAGCGGTTCCCAAAGAGCTTTAGAACAAGGCATAGTTTTCCCTGCTGGCTCTTTGGGCATGGGACCCATCTCCAGCCATAGGCCATTTTTGTGCTTGATAGGGCGCCAAGTGAGAAAGGGTTGCTTTGAGGCTGAAGACAGCAGGAAACCCCGCAGCCCCCAGGTCTGTGGGGCTACGCAAGCGGTTCCCAAAGAGCTTTAGAACAAGGCATAGTTTTCCCTGCTGGCTCTCTGGGCGGGGGACCCATCTCCAGCCGTATGGCCATTTTTGAGCCTGGCGCGGCGCCAGGTGGGAAAGGGGGCTTTGAGGCTGAAGGCAGGAGCAAAGCCTGCAGCCCCCAGGTCTGTGGTGCTACGCAAGCGGTTCCCAAAGAGCTTTAGAACAAGGCATAGTTTTCCCAGCTGGCTCTTAGGGCATGGGACCCATCTCCAGCCATAGGCCATTTTTGTGCCTGGCGCGAAGCCAAGTGGGAAAGGGTGGCTTTGAGGCTGAAGGCAGCAGGAAAGCCCGCAGCCCCCAGGTCTGTGCGGCTACGCAAGCGGTTCCCAAAGAGCTTTAGAACAAGGCATAGTTTTCCCTGCTGGCTCTTTGGGCGGGGGACCCATCTCCAGCCGTACGGCCATTTTTGTGCCTGGCGCGGCGCCAAGAGGGAAAGGGTGGTGTCGAGGCTAAAGGCAGCAGGAAAGCCCGCAGCCCCCAGGTCTGTGGGGCTACGCAAGCGGTTCCCAAAGAGCTTTAGAACAAGGCATAGTTTTCCCTGCTGGCTCTTTGGGCGGGGGACCCATCTCCAGCCGTATGGCCATTTTTGTGCATGGCGCAGCGCCAAGTGGGAAATGGTGGTATCGAGGCTGAAGGCAGCAGGAAAGCCCGCAGCCCCCAGGTCTGTGGGGCTACGCAAGCGGTTCCCAAAGAGCTTTAGAACAAGGCATAGTTTTCCCTGCTGGCTCTTTGGGCGGGGGACCCATCTGCAGACATATGGCCATTTTTGTGCCTGGCCAGGGGCCAAGTGGGAAAGGGTGGTTTTGAGGCTGAAGGCAGCAGCAAAGCCCGCAGCCCCCAGGTCTGTGGGGCTACGCAAGCGGTTCCCAAAGAGCTTTAGAACAAGGCATAGTTTTCCCTGCTGGCTCTTTGGGCATGGGACCCATCTCCAGCCATAGGCCATTTTTGTGCTTGATAGGGCGCCAAGTGAGAAAGGGTTGCTTTGAGGCTGAAGACAGCAGGAAAGCCCGCAGCCCCCAGGTGTGTCGGGCTACGCAAGCGGTTCCCAAAGAGCTTTAGAACAAGGCATAGTTTTCCCTGCTGGCTCTCTGGGCGGGGGACCCATCTCCAGCCGTATGGCCATTTTTGAGCCTGGCGCGGCGCCAGGTGGGAAAGGGGGCTTTGAGGCTGAAGGCAGGAGCAAAGCCTGCAGCCCCCAGGTCTGTGGTGCTACGCAAGCGGTTCCCAAAGAGTTTTAGAACAAGGCATAGTTTTCCCAGCTGGCTCTTAGGGCATGGGACCCATCTCCAGCCATAGGCCATTTTTGTGCCTGGCGCGAAGCCAAGTGGGAAAGGGTGGCTTTGAGGCTGAAGGCAGCAGGAAAGCCCGCAGCCCCCAGGTCTGTGCGGCTACGCAAGCGGTTCCCAAAGAGCTTTAGAACAAGGCATAGTTTTCCATGCTGGCTCTTTGGGCGGGGGACCCATCTCCAGCCGTACGGCCATTTTTGTGCCTGGCGCGGCGCCAAGAGGGAAAGGGTGGTGTCGAGGCTAAAGGCAGCAGGAAAGCCCGCAGCCCCCAGGTCTGTGGGGCTACGCAAGCGGTTCCCAAAGAGCTTTAGAACAAGGCATAGTTTTCCCTGCTGGCTCTTTGGGCATGGGACCCATCTCCACCCATAGGCCATTTTTGTGCCTGATAGGGCGCCAAGTGGGAAAGGGTGGCTTTGAGGCTGAAGACAGCAGGAAAGCCTGCAGCCCCCAGGTCTGTGGGGCTACGCAAGCGGTTCCCAAAGACCTTTAGAACAAGGCATAGTTTTCCCTGCTGGCTCTTTGGGCGGGGGACCCATCTCCAGCCGTATGGCTATTTTTGTGCCTGACGCGGTGCGTAGTGGCATAGGGTGGTTTTGAGGCTGAAGGCAGCAGGAAAGCCCGCAGCCCCCACGTCTGTGGGGCCAAGCAAGCGGTTCCCAAAGAGCTTTAGAACAAGGCATAGTTTTCCCTGCTGGCTCTTTGGGCGGGGGACCCATCTCCAGCCGTATGGCCATTTTTGTGCCTGGCGCGGTGCGTAGTGGGAAAGGGTGGTGTCGAGGCTGAAGGCAGCAGCAAAGCCTGCAGCCCCCAGGTCTGTGGGGCCAAGCAAGCGGTTCCCAAAGAGCTTTAGAACAAGGCATAGTTTTCCCTGCTGGCTCTTTGAGCATGGGACCCATCTCCAGCCGTATGGCCATTTTTGTGCCTGGCGAAGCCCCAAGTGCGTAAGGGTGGCTTTGAGGCTGAAGGCAGCAGGAAAGCCCGCAGCCCCCAGGTCTGTGGGGCTACGCAAGCGGTTCCCAAAGAGCTTTAGAACAAGGCATAGTTTTCCCTGCTGGCTCTTTGGGCGGGGGACCCATCTCCAGCCGTATGGCCATTTTTGTGGCTGATAGGGCGCCAAGTGGGAAAGGGTGGTGTCGAGGCTGAAGACAGCAGGAAAGCCCGCAGCCCCCACGTCTGTGGGGCCAAGCAAGCGGTTCCCAAAGAGCTTTAGAACAATGCATAGTTTTCCCAGCTGGCTTTTTGGGCGTGGGACCCATCTCCAGACGTATGGCCATTTTTGTGCCTGGCGCGGTGCGTCGTGGGAAAGGGTGGTGTCGAGGCTGTAGGCAGCAGCAAAGCCTGCAGCCCCCAGGTCTGTGGGGCTACGCAAGCGGTTCCCAAAGAGCTTTAGAACAAGGCATAGTTTTCCCTGCTGGCTCTTTGGGCGGGGGACCCATCTCCAGCCATAGGCCATTTTTGTGCCTGGCCCGGCGCCCAGTGGGAAAGGGTGGCTTTGAGGCTTGAAGGCAGCAGGAAAGCCCGCAGTCCCCATGTCTGTGGGGCTACGCAAGCGGTTCCCAAAGAGCTTTAGAACAAGGCATAGTTTTCCCTGCTGGCTCTTTGGGCATGGGACCCATCTCCAGCCATAGGCCATTTTTGTGCCTGGCGCGAAGCCAAGTGGGAAAGGGTGGCTTTGAGGCTGAAGGCAGCAGGAAAGCCCGCAGCCCCCAGGTCTGTGCGGCTACGCAAGCGGTTCCCAAAGAGCTTTAGAACAAGGCATAATTTTCCCTGCTGGCTCTCTGGGCGGGGGACCCATCTCCAGCCGTACGGCCATTTTTGTGCCTGGCGCGGCGCCAAGAGGGAAAGGGTGGTGTCGAGGCTAAAGGCAGCAGGAAAGCCCGCAGCCCCCAGGTCTGTGGAGCTACGCAAGCAGTTCCCAAAGAGCTTTAGAACAAGGCATAGTTTTCCCTGCTGGCTCTTTGGGCGGGGGACCCATCTCCAGCCGTATGGCCATTTTTGTGCCTGGCGCGGTGCCAAGTGTGAAAGGGTGGTTTTGAGGCTGAAGGCAGCAGGAAAGCCCGCAGCCCCCAGGTCTGTGGCGCTACGCAAGCGGTTCCCAAAGAGCTTTAGAACAAGGCACAGTTTTCCCTGCTGGCTCTTTGGGCATGGGACCCATCTCCACCCATAGGCCATTTTTGTGCCTGATAGGGCGCCAAGTGGGAAAGGGTGGCTTTGAGGCTAAAGACAGCAGGAAAGCCTGCAGCCCCCAGGTCTGTGGGGCTACGCAAGCGGTTCCCAAAGAGCTTTAGAACAAGGCATAGTTTTCCCTGCTGGCTCTTTGGGTGGGGGACCCATCTCCAGCCGTATGGCCATTTTTGAGCCTGGAGCAGTGCCAAGTGGGAAAGGGTGGTTTTGAGGGTGAAGGCAGCAGGAAAGCCCGCAGCCCCCAGGTCTGTGGGGCTACGCAAGCGGTTCCCAAAGAGCTTTAGAACAATGCATAGTTTTCCCTGCTGGCTCTCTGGGCGGGGGACCCATCTCCAGCCGTATGGCCATTTTTGTGCCTGGCGCGGCGCCAAGTGGGAAAGGGTGGTGTCGAGGCTGAAGGCAGCAGGAAAGCCCGCAGCCCCCACGTCTGTGGGGCCAAGCAAGCGGTTCCCAAAGAGCTTTAGAACAAGGCATAGTTTTCCCTGCTGGCTCTTTGGGCCTGGGACCCATCTCCAGCCATAGGCCATTTTTGTGCTTGATAGGGCGCCAAGTGGGAAAGGGTGGCTTTGAGGCTGAAGGCAGCAGGAAAGCCTGCAGCCCCCACGTCTGTGGGGCTACACAAGCAGTTCCCAAAGAGCTTTAGAACAAGGCATAGTTTTCCCTGCTGGCTCTTTGTTCGGGGGACCCATCTCCAGCCATAGGCCATTTTTGTGCCTGGCCCGGCGCCCAGTGGGAAAGGGTGGCTTTGAGGCTTGAAGGCAGCAGGAAAGCCCGCAGCCCCCAGGTCTGTGGGGCTACGCAAGCGGTTCCCAAAGAGCTTTAGAACAAGGCATAGTTTTCCCTGCTGGCTCTCTGGGCGGGGGACCCATCTCCAGCCGTATGGCCATTTTTGAGCCTGGCGCGGCGCCAAGTGGGAAAGGGTGGTGTCGAGGCTAAAGGCAGCAGGAAAGCCCGCAGCCCCCAGGTCTGTGGGGCTACGCAAGCGGTTCCCAAAGAGCTTTAGAACAAGGCATAGTTTTCCCTGCTGGCTCTCTGGGCGGGGGACCCATCTCCAGCCATATGGCCATTTTTGAGCCTGGCGCGGCGCCAGGTGGGAAAGGGTGGCTTTGAGGCTGAAGGCAGGAGCAAAGCCTGCAGCCCCCAGGTCTGTGGTGCTACGCAAGCGGTTCCCAAAGAGCTTTAGAAGAAGGCATAGTTTTCCCAGCTGGCTCTTAGGGCATGGGACCCATCTCCAGCCATAGGCCATTTTTGTGCCTGGCGCGAAGCCAAGTGGGAAAGGGTGCTGTCGAGGCTGAAGGCAGCAGGAAAGCCCGCAGCCCCAAGGTCTGTGGGGCTACGCAAGCGGTTCCCAAAGAGCTTTAGAACAAGGCATAGTTTTCCCTGCTGGCTCTTTGGGCGGGGGACCCATCTCCAGCCGTATGGCCATTTTTGTGCCTGGCCCGGCGCAAAGTGGGAAAGGGTGGCTTTGAGGCTGAAGGCAGCAGGAAAGCCCGCAGCCCCCAGGTCTGTGCGGCTACGCAAGCGGTTCCCAAAGAGCTTTAGAACAAGGCATAGTTTTCCCTGCTGGCTCTTTGGGTGGGGGACCCATCTCCAGCCGTACGGCCATTTTTGTGCCTGGCGCGGCGCCAAGAGGGAAAGGGTGGTGTCGAGGCTAAAGGCAGCAGGAAAGCCCGCAGCCCCCAGGTCTGTGGGGCTACGCAAGCGGTTCCCAAAGAGCTTTAGAACAAGGCATAGTTTTCCCTGCTGGCTCTTTGGGCATGGGACCCATCTCCACCCATAGGCCATTTTTGTGCCTGATAGGGCGCCAAGTGGGAAAGGGTGGCTTTGAGGCTGAAGACAGCAGGAAAGCCTGCAGCCCCCAGGTCTGTGGGGCTACGCAAGCGGTTCCCAAAGAGCTTTAGAACAAGGCATAGTTTTCCCTGCTGGCTCTTTGGGTGGGGGACCCATCTCCAGCCGTATGGCTATTTTTGTGCCTGACGCGGTGCGTAGTGGCATAGGGTGGTTTTGAGGCTGAAGGCAGCAGGAAAGCCCGCAGCCCCCACGTCTGTGGGGCCAAGCAAGCGGTTCCCAAAGAGCTTTAGAACAAGGCATAGTTTTCCCTGCTGGCTCTTTGGGCGGGGGACCCATCTCCAGCCGTATGGCCATTTTTGTGCCTGGCGCGGTGCGTAGTGGGAAAGGGTGGTTTTGAGGCTGAAGGCAGCAGGAAAGCCCGCAGCCCCCAGGTCTGTGGGGCTACGCAAGCGGTTCCCAAAGAGCTTTAGAACAAGGCATAGTTTTCCCTGCTGGCTCTTTGGGCGGGGGACCCATCTCCAGCCGTATGGCCATTTTTGTGCCTGGCGCGGCGCCAAGTGGGAAAGGGTGGTGTCGAGGCTGAAGGCAGCAGCAAAGCCTGCAGCCCCCAGGTCTGTGGGGCCAAGCAAGCGGTTCCCAAAGAGCTTTAGAACAAGGCATAGTTTTCCCTGCTGGGTCTTTGGGCATGGGACCCATCTCCAGCCGTATGGCCATTTTTGTCCCTGGCCCGGCGCCAAGTGGGAAAGGGTGGCTTTGAGGCTGAAGGCAGCAGGAAAGCCCGCAGCCCCCAGGTCTGTGGGGCTACGCAAGCGGTTCCCAAAGAGCTTTAGAACAAGGCATAGTTTTCCCTGCTCGCTCTTTGGGCGGGGGACCCATCTCCAGCCATATGGCCATTTTTGTGCCTGGCGAAGCCCCAAGTGCGAAAGGGTGGCTTTGAGGCTGAAGGCAGCAGGAAAGCCCGCAGCCCCCAGGTCTGTGGGGCTACGCAAGCGGTTCCCAAAGAGCTTTAGAACAAGGCATAGTTTTCCCTGCTGGCTCTTTGGGCGGGGGACCCATCTCCAGCCGTACGGCCATTTTTGTGCCTGGCGCGGCGCCAAGAGGGAAAGGGTGGTGTCGAGGCTAAAGGCAGCAGGAAAGCCCGCAGCCCCCAGGTCTGTGGAGCTACGCAAGCAGTTCCCAAAGAGCTTTAGAACAAGGCATAGTTTTCCCTGCTGGCTCTTTGGGCGGGGGACCCATCTCCAGCCGTATGGCCATTTTTGTGCATGGCGCAGCGCCAAGTGGGAAAGGGTGGCTTTGAGGCTGAAGGCAGCAGGAAAGCCCGCAGCCCCCAGGTCTGTGGGGCTACGCAAGCGGTTCCCAAAGAGCTTTAGAACAAGGCATAGTTTTCCCTGCTGGCTCTTTGGGCATGGGACCCATCTCCACCCATAGGCCATTTTTGTGCCTAATAGGGCGCCAAGTGGGAAAGGGTGGCTTTGAGGCTAAAGACAGCAGGAAAGCCTGCAGCCCCCAGGTCTGTGGGGCTACGCAAGCGGTTCCCAAAGAGCTTTAGAACAAGGCATAGTTTTCCCTGCTGGCTCTTTGGGCGGGGGACCCATCTCCAGCCGTATGGCCATTTTTGTGCCTGGCGCAGTGCGTAGTGGGAAAGGGTGGTTTTGACGCTGAAGGCAGTAGGAAAGCCCGCAGCCCCCAGGTCTGTGGGGCTACGCAAGCGGTACACCAAAGAGCTTTAGAACAAGGCATAGTTTTCCCTGCTGGCTCTTTGGGCGGGGGACCCATCTCCAGCCGTATGGCCATTTTTGTCCCTGGCCCGGCGCCAAGTGGGAAAGGGTGGTGTTGGGGCTGAAGGCAGCAGCAAAGACTGCAGCCCCCAGGTCTGTGGGGCCAAGCAAGCGGTTCCCAAAGAGCTTTAGAACAAGGCATAGTTTTCCCTGCTGGCTCTTTGGGCATGGGACCCATCTCCAGCCATAGGCCATTTTTGTGCTTGATAGGGCGCCAAGTGGGAAAGGGTGGCTTTGAGGCTGAAGGCAGCAGCAAAGGCTCCAGCCCCCAGGTCTGTGGGGCCAAGCAAGCGGTTCCCAAAGAGCTTTAGAACAAGGCATAGTTTTCCCTGCTGGCTCTTTGGGCGGGGGACCCATCTCCAGCCATAGGCCATTTTTGTGCCTGGCCCGGCGCCCAGTGGGAAAGGGTGGCTTTGAGGCTTGAAGGCAGCAGGAAAGCCCGCAGCCCCCAGGTCTGTAGGGCTACGCAAGCGGTTCCCAAAGAGCTTTAAAACAAGGCATAATTTTCCCTGCTGGCTCTTTGGGCGGGGGACCCATCTCCAGCCGTATGGCCATTTTTGTGCCTGGCCGGGAGCCAAGTGGGAAAGGCTGGTTTTGAGGCTGAAGGCAGCAGGAAAGCCCGCAGCCCCCAGGTCTGTGGGGCTACGCAAGCGGTTCCCAAAGAGCTTTAGAACAAGGCATAGTTTTCCCTGCTGGCTCTTTGGGCGGGGGACCCATCTCCAGCCGTATGGCCATTTTTGTGCTTGATAGGGCGCCAAGTGGGAAAGGGTGGTGTCGAGGCTGAAGGCAGCAGCAAAGCCCGCAGCCCCCAGGTCTGTGGGGCTACGCAAGCGGTTCCCAAAGAGCTTTAGAACAAGGCATAGTTTTCCCTGCTGGCTCTCTGGGCGGGGGACCCATCTCCAGCCGTATGGCCATTTTTGAGCCTGGCGCGGCGCCAGGTGGGAAAGGGTGGCTTTGAGGCTGAAGGCAGGAGCAAAGCCTGCAGCCCCCAGGTCTGTGGTGCTACGCAAGCGGTTCCCAAAGAGCTTTAGAACAAGGCATAGTTTTCCCAGCTGGCTCTTTGGGTGGGGGACCCATCTCCAGCCATAGGCCATTTTTGTGCCTGGCACGAAGCCAAGTGGGAAAGGGTGCTGTCGAGGCTGAAGGCAGCAGGAAAGCCTGCAGCCCCCAGGTGTGTGGGGCTACGCAAGCGGTTCCCAAAGAGCTTTAGAACAAGGCATAGTTTTCCCTGCTGGCTCTTTGGGCGGGGGACCCATCTCCAGCCGTATGGCTATTTTTGTGCCTGGCGCGGTGCGTAGTGGCATAGGATGGTTTTGAGGCTGAAGGCAGCAGGAAAGCCTGCAGCCCCCAGGTCTGTGCGGCTACACAAGCGGTTCCCAAAGAGCTTTAGAACAAGGCATAGTTTTCACTGCTGGCTCTTTGGGCGGGGGACCCATCTCCAGCCGTATGGCTATTTTTGTGCCTGGCGCGGTGCGTAGTGGCATAGGATGGTTTTGAGGCTGAAGGCAGCAGGAAAGCCTGCAGCCCCCAGGTCTGTGCGGCTACACAAGCGGATCACAAAGATCTTTAGAACAAGGCATAGTTTTCCCTGCTGGCTCTTTGGGCGGGGGACCCATCTCCAGCCGTACGGCCATTTTTGCGCCTGGCCCGGCGCAAAGTGGGAAAGGGTGGCTTTGAGGCTGAAGGCAGCAGCAAAGCCCGCAGCCCCCAGGTCTGTGCGGCTACGCAAGCGGTTCCCAAAGAGCTTTAGAACAAGGCATAGTTTTCCCTGCTGGCTCTTTGGGCGGGGCACCCATCTCCAGCCGTATGGCCATTTTTGTGCCTGGCGCGACGCCAAGTGGGAAAGGGTGTTGTCGAGGCTGAAGGCAGCAGGAAAGCCCGCAGCCCCCAGGTCTGTGGGGCCACACAAGCGGTTCCCAAAGAGCTTTAGAACAAGGCATAGTTTTCCCTGCTGGCTCTTTGGGCGGGGGACCCATCTCCAGCCGTATGGCCATTTTTGTGCCTGGCGCGGCGCCAAGTGGGAAAGGGTGGCTTTGAGGCTGAAGGCAGCAGCAAAGCCCGCAGCCCCCAGGTCTGTGGGGCTACGCAAGCAGTTCCCAAAGAGCTTTAGAACAAGGCATAGTTTTCCCTGCTGGCTCTTTAGGCATGGGACCCATCTCCATCCATAGGCCATTTTTGTGCCTGATAGGGCGCCAAGTGGGAAAGGGTTGCTTTGAGGCTGAAGACAGCAGGAAAGCCCGCAGCCCCCAGGTCTGTGGGGCTACGCAAGCGGTTCCCAAAGAGCTTTAGAACAAGGCATAGTTTTCCCTGCTGGCTCTTTGGGCGGGGGACCCATCTGCAGACATATGGCCATTTTTGTGCCTGGCCAGGGGCCAAGTGGGAAAGGGTGGTTTTGAGGCTGAAGGCAGCAGGAAAGCCCGCAGCCCCCAGGTGTGTGGGGCTACGCAAGCGGTTCCCAAAGAGCTTTAGAACAAGGCATAGTTTTCCCTGCTGGCTCTTTGGGCATGGGACCCATCTCCAGCCATAGGCCATTTTTGTGCCTGGCGCGACGCCAAGTGGGAAAGGGTGGTGTCGAGGTTGAAGGCAGCAGGAAAGCCTGCAGCCCCCAGGTCTGTGGGGCTACACAAGCGGTTCCCAAAGAGCTTTAGAACAAGGCATAGTTTTCCCTGCTGGCTCTTTGGGCATGGGACCCATATCCAGCCGTATGGCCATTTTTGTGCCTGGCGCGGCGCCAAGTGGGAAAGGTTGGTGTCGAGGCTGAAGGCAGCGGGAAAGCCCGCAGCCCCCAGGTCTGTGGGGCTACGCAAGCGGTTCCCAAAGAGCTTTAGAACAAGGCATAGTTTTCCCTGATGGCTCTTTGGGCGGGGGACCCATCTCCAGCCGTATGGCCATTTTTGTGCCTAGCGCGGCGCCAAATGGGAAAGGGTGGCTTTGAGGCTGAAGGCAGCAGGAAAGTCTGCAGCCCCCAGGTCTGTGGGGCTACGCAAGCGGTTCCCAAAGAGCTTTAGAACAAGGCATAGTCTTCCCTGCTGGCTCTCTGGGCCGGGGACCCATCTCCAGCCATAGGCCATTTTTGTGCCTGGCGCAGTGCCAAGTGGGAAAGGGTGGTGTCGAGGCTGAAGGCAGCAGGAAAGCCCGCAGCCCCCAGGTCTGTGGGGCTACGCAAGCGTTTCCCAAAGAGCTTTAGAACAAGGCATAGTTTTCCCTGCTGGCTCTTTGGGCGGGGGACCCATCTCCAGCCATAGGCCATTTTTGTGCCTGGCGCGGCGCCAAGTGGGAAAGGGTGGCTTTGAGGCTGAAGGCAGCAGGAAAGCCTGCAGCCCCCAGGTCTGTGGGGCTACGCAAGCGGTTCCCAAAGAGCTTTAGAACAAGGCATAGTTTTCCCTGCTGGCTCTTTGGGCGGGGGACCCATCTCCAGCCATAGGCCATTTTTGTGCTTGATAGGGCGCCAAGTGGGAAAGGGTGGTGTCGAGGCTGAAGGCAGCAGGAAAGCCCGCAGCCCCCAGGTCTGTGGGGCTACGCAAGCGGTTCCCAAAGAGCTTTAGAACAAGGCATAGTTGTCCCTGCTGGCTCTTTGGGCGGGGGACCCATCTCCAGCCGTATGGCCATTTTTGTGCCTGGCGCGGTGCGTAGTGTGAAAGGGTGGTTTTGAGGCTGAAGGCAGCAGGAAAGCCTGCAGCCCACAGCTCTGTGGGGCCAAGGAAGCTGTTCCCAAAGAGCTTTAGAACAAGGCATAGTTTTCCGTGATGGCTCTTTGGGCATGGGACCCATCTCCAGCCATAGGCCATTTTTTTGCCTGGCGCGGTGCGTAGTGGGAAAGGGTGGCTTTGAGGCTGAAGGCAGCAGGAAAGCCCGCAGCCCCCAGGTCTGTGGGGCTACGCAAGCGGTTCCCAAAGAGCTTTAGAACAAGGCATAGTTTTCCTTGCTGGCTCTTTGGGCGGGGGACCCATCTCCAGCTGTATGGCCATTTTTGTGCCTGGCGCGGTGCCAAGTGGGAAAGGGTGGTGTCGAGTCTGAAGGCAGCAGGAAAGCCTGCAGCCCCCAGGTCTGTGGGGCTACGCAAGCGGTTCCCAAAGAGCTTTAGAACAAGGCATAGTTTTCCCTGCTTGTTCTTTGGGCGGGGGACCCATCTCCAGCCGTATGGCCATTTTTGTGCCTGGCGCGGCGCCAAGTGGGAATGGGTGGTGTCGAGTCTGAAGGCAGCAGGAAAGCCTGCAGCCCCCAGGTCTGTGGGGCTACGCAAGCGGTTCCCAAAGAGCTTTAGAACAAGGCATAGTTTTCCCTGCCGGCTCTTTGGGCGGGGGACCCATCTCCAATCGTATGGCCATTTTTGTGCCTGGCGCGGTGCGTAGTGGGAAAGGGTGGTTTTGAGGCTGAAGGCAGCAGGAAAGCCCGCAACCCCCAGGTCTGTGGGGCTACGCAAGCGGTTCCCAAAGAGCTTTAGAACAAGGCATAGTCTTCCCTGCTGGCTCTTTTGGCATGGGACCCATCTCCAGCCGTATGGCAATTTTTGTGCCTGGCCCGGCGCCAAGTGGGAAAGGGTGGCTTTGAGGCTGAAGGCAGCAGCAAAGCCCGCAGCCCCCAGGTCTGTGGGGCTACGCAAGCGGTTCCCAAAGAGCTTTAGAACAAGGCATAGTTTTCCCTGCTGGCTCTTTGGGCGGGGGACCCATCTCCAGCCGTATGGCCATTTTTGTGCCTGGCGCGGCGCCAAGTGGGAAAGGGTGGTGTCGAGGCTGAAGGCAGCAGCAAAGCCCGCAGCCCCCAGGTCTGTGGGGCTACGCAAGCGGTTCCCAAAGAGCTTTAGAAGAAGGCATAGTTTTCCCTGCTGGCTCTTTGGGCGGGGGACCCATCTCCAGCCGTATGGCCATTTTTGTGCCTAGCGCGGCGCCAAGTGGGAAAGGGTGGTGTCAAGGCTGAAGGCAGCAGGAAAGCCCGCAGCCCCCAGGTCTGTGGGGCTACGCAAGCGGTTCCCAAAGAGCTTTAGAACAAGGCATAGTTTTCCCTGCTGGCTCTTTGGGCGGGGGACCCATCTCCAGCCGTATGGCCATTTTTGTGCCTGGCACGGCGCCAAGTGGGAAAGGGTGGTGTCGAGGCTGAAGGCAGCAGCAAAGCCCGCAGCCCCCAGGTCTGTAGGGCTACGCAAGCGGTTCCCAAAGAGCTTTAGAACAAGGCATAGTTTTCCCTGCTGGCTCTTTGGGCGGGGGACCCATCTCCAGCCGTATGGCCATTTTTGTGCCTGGCGCGGTGCCAAGTGTGAAAGGGTGGCTTTGAGGCTGAAGGCAGCAGCAAAGCCTGCAGCCCCCAGGTCTGTGGGGCTACGCAAGCGGTTCCCAAAGAGCTTTAGAACAAGGCATAGTTTTCCCTGCTGGCTGTTAGGGCATGGGACCCATCTCCAGCCATATGGCCATTTTTCTGCCAGGCGCGATGCCAAGTGGGAAAGGGTGGTGTCGAGTCTGAAGGCAGCAGGAAAGCCTGCAGCCCCCAGGTCTGTGGGGCTACGCAAGCGGTTCCCAAAGAGCTTTAGAACAAGGCATAGTTTTCCCTGCTGGCTCTTTGGGCGGGGGACCCATCTCCAGCCGTATGGCCAATTTGTGCCTAGCGCGACGCCAAGTGAGAAAGGGTGGCTTTGAGGCTGAAGGCAGCAGGAAAGCCTGCAGCCCCCAGGTCTGTGGGGCCAAGCAAGCGGTTCCCAAAGAGCTTTAGAACAAGGCATAGTTTTCCCTGATGGCTCTTTGGGCATGGGACCCATCTCCAGCCATAGGCCATTTTTGTGCCTGATAGGGCGCCAAGTGGGAAAGGGTGGCTTTGAGGCTGAAGGCAGCAGGAAAGCCTGCAGCCCCAGGTCTGTGGGGCTACGCAAGCGGTTCCCAAAGAGCTTCAGAACAAGGCATAGTTTTCCCTGCTGGCTCTTTGGGCGGGGGACCCATCTCCAGCCATAGGCCATTTTTCTGCCTGGCGCGGTGCCAAGTGGGAAAGGGTGGTGTCGAGTCTGAAGGCAGCAGGAAAGCCTGCAGCCCCCAGGTCTGTGGGGCTACGCAAGCGGTTCCCAAAGAGCTTTAGAACAAGGCATAATTTTCCCTGCTGGCTCTTTGGGCGGGGGACCCATCTCCAGCCGTATGCCCATTTTTGTGCCTGGCGCGGCGCCAAGTGGGAAAGGGTGGTGTCGAGTCTGAAGGCAGCAGGAAAGCCTGCAGCCCCCAGGTCTGTGGGGCTACGCAAGTGGTTCCCAAAGAGCTTTAGAACAAGGCATAGTTTTCCCTGCTGGCTCTTTGGGCGGGGGACCCATCTCCAGCCGTATGGCCAATTTGTGCCTAGCGCGACGCCAAGTGGGAAAGGGTGGCTTTGAGGCTGAAGGCAGCAGCAAAGCCTGCAGCCCCCAGGTCTGTGGGGCTACGCAAGCGGTTCCCAAAGAGCTTTAGAACAAGGCATAATTTTCCTTGCTGGCTCTCTGGGCGGGGGACCCATCTCCAGCCGTATGGCCATTTTTGTGCCTGGCGCGGTGCGTAGTGGGAAAGGGTGGCTTTGAGGCTGAAGGCAGCAGGAAAGCCTGCAGCCCCCAGGTCTGTGCGGCTACGCAAGCGGTTCCCAAAGAGCTTTAGAACAAGGCCTAGTTTTCCCTGCTGGCTCTTTGGGCGGGGGACCCATCTCCAGCCATAGACCATTTTTGTGCCTAGCGCGGCGCCAAGTGGGAAAGGGTGGCTTTGAGGCTGAAGGCAGCAGGAGAGCCTGCAGCCCCCAGGTCTTTGGGGCTATGCAAGCGGTTCCCAAAGAGCTTTAGAACAAGGCATAATTTTCCCTGCTGGCTCTTTGGGCGGGGGACCCATCTCCAGCCGTATGGCCATTTTTGTGCCTGGCGCGGCGCCAAGTGGGAAAGGGTGGTGTCGAGGCTGAAGGCAGCAGGAAAGCCTGCAGCCCCCAGGTCTGTGGGGCTACACAAGCGGTTCCCAAAGAGCTTTAGAACAAGGCATAGTTTTCCCTGCTGGCTCTTTGGGCATGGGACCCATATCCAGCCGTATGGCCATTTTTGTGCCTGGCGCGGCGCCAAGTGGGAAAGGGTGGTGTCGAGGCTGAAGGCAGCGGGAAAGCCCGCAGCCCCCAGGTCTGTGGGGCTACGCAAGCGGTTCCCAAAGAGCTTTAGAACAAGGCATAGTTTTCCCTGATGGCTCTTTGGGCGGGGGACCCATCTCCAGCCGTATGGCCATTTTTGTGCCTAGCGCGGCGCCAAATGGGAAAGGGTGGCTTTGAGGCTGAAGGCAGCAGGAAAGTCTGCAGCCCCCAGGTCTGTGGGGCTACGCAAGCGGTTCCCAAAGAGCTTTAGAACAAGGCATAGTCTTCCCTGCTGGCTCTCTGGGCCGGGGACCCATCTCCAGCCATAGGCCATTTTTGTGCCTGGCGCAGTGCCAAGTGGGAAAGGGTGGTGTCGAGGCTGAAGGCAGCAGGAAAGCCCGCAGCCCCCAGGTCTGTGGGGCTACGCAAGCGTTTCCCAAAGAGCTTTAGAACAAGGCATAGTTTTCCCTGCTGGCTCTTTGGGCGGGGGACCCATCTCCAGCCATAGGCCATTTTTGTGCCTGGCGCGGCGCCAAGTGGGAAAGGGTGGCTTTGAGGCTGAAGGCAGCAGGAAAGCCTGCAGCCCCCAGGTCTGTGGGGCTACGCAAGCGGTTCCCAAAGAGCTTTAGAACAAGGCATAGTTTTCCCTGCTGGCTCTTTGGGCGGGGGACCCATCTCCAGCCATAGGCCATTTTTGTGCCTGGCCCGGCGCCAAGTGGGAAAGGGTGGTGTCGAGGCTGAAGGCAGCAGGAAAGCCCGCAGCCCCCAGGTCTGTGGGGCTACGCAAGCGGTTCCCAAAGAGCTTTAGAACAAGGCATAGTTGTCCCTGCTGGCTCTTTGGGCGGGGGACCCATCTCCAGCCGTATGGCCATTTTTGTGCCTGGCGCGGTGCGTAGTGTGAAAGGGTGGTTTTGAGGCTGAAGGCAGCAGGAAAGCCTGCAGCCCACAGCTCTGTGGGGCCAAGGAAGCTGTTCCCAAAGAGCTTTAGAACAAGGCATAGTTTTCCGTGATGGCTCTTTGGGCATGGGACCCATCTCCAGCCATAGGCCATTTTTTTGCCTGGCGCGGTGCGTAGTGGGAAAGGGTGGCTTTGAGGCTGAAGGCAGCAGGAAAGCCCGCAGCCCCCAGGTCTGTGGGGCTACGCAAGCGGTTCCCAAAGAGCTTTAGAACAAGGCATAGTTTTCCTTGCTGGCTCTTTGGGCGGGGGACCCATCTCCAGCTGTATGGCCATTTTTGTGCCTGGCGCGGTGCCAAGTGGGAAAGGGTGGTGTCGAGTCTGAAGGCAGCAGGAAAGCCTGCAGCCCCCAGGTCTGTGGGGCTACGCAAGCGGTTCCCAAAGAGCTTTAGAACAAGGCATAGTTTTCCCTGCTTGTTCTTTGGGCGGGGGACCCATCTCCAGCCGTATGGCCATTTTTGTGCCTGGCGCGGCGCCAAGTGGGAATGGGTGGTGTCGAGTCTGAAGGCAGCAGGAAAGCCTGCAGCCCCCAGGTCTGTGGGGCTACGCAAGCGGTTCCCAAAGAGCTTTAGAACAAGGCATAGTTTTCCCTGCCGGCTCTTTGGGCGGGGGACCCATCTCCAATCGTATGGCCATTTTTGTGCCTGGCGCGGTGCGTAGTGGGAAAGGGTGGTTTTGAGGCTGAAGGCAGCAGGAAAGCCCGCAACCCCCAGGTCTGTGGGGCTACGCAAGCGGTTCCCAAAGAGCTTTAGAACAAGGCATAGTCTTCCCTGCTGGCTCTTTTGGCATGGGACCCATCTCCAGCCGTATGGCAATTTTTGTGCCTGGCCCGGCGCCAAGTGGGAAAGGGTGGTTTTGAGGCTGAAGGCAGCAGCAAAGCCCGCAGCCCCCAGGTCTGTGGGGCTACGCAAGCGGTTCCCAAAGAGCTTTAGAACAAGGCATAGTTTTCCCTGCTGGCTCTTTGGGCGGGGGACCCATCTCCAGCCGTATGGCCATTTTTGTGCCTGGCGCGGCGCCAAGTGGGAAAGGGTGGTGTCGAGGCTGAAGGCAGCAGCAAAGCCCGCAGCCCCCAGGTCTGTGGGGCTACGCAAGCGGTTCCCAAAGAGCTTTAGAAGAAGGCATAGTTTTCCCTGCTGGCTCTTTGGGCGGGGGACCCATCTCCAGCCGTATGGCCATTTTTGTGCCTAGCGCGGCGCCAAGTGGGAAAGGGTGGTGTCAAGGCTGAAGGCAGCAGGAAAGCCCGCAGCCCCCAGGTCTGTGGGGCTACGCAAGCGGTTCCCAAAGAGCTTTAGAACAAGGCATAGTTTTCCCTGCTGGCTCTTTGGGCGGGGGACCCATCTCCAGCCGTATGGCCATTTTTGTGCCTGGCACGGCGCCAAGTGGGAAAGGGTGGTGTCGAGGCTGAAGGCAGCAGCAAAGCCCGCAGCCCCCAGGTCTGTAGGGCTACGCAAGCGGTTCCCAAAGAGCTTTAGAACAAGGCATAGTTTTCCCTGCTGGCTCTTTGGGCGGGGGACCCATCTCCAGCCGTATGGCCATTTTTGTGCCTGGCGCGGTGCCAAGTGTGAAAGGGTGGCTTTGAGGCTGAAGGCAGCAGCAAAGCCTGCAGCCCCCAGGTCTGTGGGGCTACGCAAGCGGTTCCCAAAGAGCTTTAGAACAAGGCATAGTTTTCCCTGCTGGCTGTTAGGGCATGGGACCCATCTCCAGCCATATGGCCATTTTTCTGCCAGGCGCGATGCCAAGTGGGAAAGGGTGGTGTCGAGTCTGAAGGCAGCAGGAAAGCCTGCAGCCCCCAGGTCTGTGGGGCTACGCAAGCGGTTCCCAAAGAGCTTTAGAACAAGGCATAGTTTTCCCTGCTGGCTCTTTGGGCGGGGGACCCATCTCCAGCCGTATGGCCAATTTGTGCCTAGCGCGACGCCAAGTGAGAAAGGGTGGCTTTGAGGCTGAAGGCAGCAGGAAAGCCTGCAGCCCCCAGGTCTGTGGGGCCAAGCAAGCGGTTCCCAAAGAGCTTTAGAACAAGGCATAGTTTTCCCTGATGGCTCTTTGGGCATGGGACCCATCTCCAGCCATAGGCCATTTTTGTGCCTGATAGGGCGCCAAGTGGGAAAGGGTGGCTTTGAGGCTGAAGGCAGCAGGAAAGCCTGCAGCCCCAGGTCTGTGGGGCTACGCAAGCGGTTCCCAAAGAGCTTCAGAACAAGGCATAGTTTTCCCTGCTGGCTCTTTGGGCGGGGGACCCATCTCCAGCCATAGGCCATTTTTCTGCCTGGCGCGGTGCCAAGTGGGAAAGGGTGGTGTCGAGTCTGAAGGCAGCAGGAAAGCCTGCAGCCCCCAGGTCTGTGGGGCTACGCAAGCGGTTCCCAAAGAGCTTTAGAACAAGGCATAATTTTCCCTGCTGGCTCTTTGGGCGGGGGACCCATCTCCAGCCGTATGCCCATTTTTGTGCCTGGCGCGGCGCCAAGTGGGAAAGGGTGGTGTCGAGTCTGAAGGCAGCAGGAAAGCCTGCAGCCCCCAGGTCTGTGGGGCTACGCAAGTGGTTCCCAAAGAGCTTTAGAACAAGGCATAGTTTTCCCTGCTGGCTCTTTGGGCGGGGGACCCATCTCCAGCCGTATGGCCAATTTGTGCCTAGCGCGACGCCAAGTGGGAAAGGGTGGCTTTGAGGCTGAAGGCAGCAGCAAAGCCTGCAGCCCCCAGGTCTGTGGGGCTACGCAAGCGGTTCCCAAAGAGCTTTAGAACAAGGCATAATTTTCCTTGCTGGCTCTTTGGGCATGGGACCCATCTCCACCCATAGGCCATTTTTCTGCCTGGCGCGACGCCAAGTGGGAAAGGGTGCTGTCGAAGCTGAAGGCAGCAGGAAAGCCTGCAGCCCCCAGGTCTGTGGGGCTACGCAAGCGGTTCCCAAAGAGCTTTAGAACAAGGCATAGTTTTCCCTGCTGGCTCTCTGAGCGGGGCACCCATCTGCAGCCATAGGCTGTTTTTGTGCCTGGCGCGGCGCCAAGTGGGAAAGGGTGGCTTTGAGGCTGAAGGCAGCAGCAAAGCCTGCAGGCCCCACGTCTGTGGGGCCACGCAAGCGGTTCCCAAAGAGCTTTAGAACAAGGCATAGTTTTCCTTGCTGGGTCTTTGGGCATGGGACCGATCTCCAGCCATAGGCCATTTTTTTGCCTGATGGAGTGCCAAGTGGGAAAGGGTGGCTTTGAGGCTGAAGGCAGCAGGAAAGCCTGCAGCCCCCAGGTCTGTGGGGCTACGCAAGCGGTTCCCAAAGAGCTTTAGAACAAGGCATAGTTTTCCCTGCTGGCTCTTTGGGCGGGGGACCCATCTCCAGCCGTATGGCCATTTTTGTGCCTGATGCGGCGCCAAGTGGGAAAGGGTGGCTTTGAGGCTGAAGGCAGCAGGAAAGCCCGCAGCCCCCAGGTCTGTGCGGCTACGCAAGCGGTTCCCAAAGAGCTTTAGAACAAGGCATAATTTTCCTTGCTGGCTCTCTGGGCGGGGGACCCATCTCCAGCCGTATGGCCATTTTTGTGCCTAGCGCGACGCCAAGTGGGAAAGGGTGGCTTTGAGGCTGAAGGCAGCAGCAAAGCCTGCAGCCCCCAGGTCTGTGGGGCTACGCAAGCGGTTCCCAAAGAGCTTTAGAACAAGGCATAGTTTTCCCTGCTGGGTCTTTGGGCATGGGACCCATCTCCAGCCATAGGCCATTTTTGTGCCTGGCGCGACGCCAAGTGGGAAAGGGTGGCTTTGAGGCTGAAGGCAGCAGGAAAGCCCGCAGCGCCAGGTCTGTGCGGCTACGCAAGCGGTTCCCAAAGAGCTTTAGAACAAGGCATAATTTTCCTTGCTGGCTCTCTGGGCGGGGGACCCATCTCCAGCCGTATGGCCATTTTTGTGCCTGGCGCGGCGCCAAGTGGGAAAGGGTGGCTTTGAGGCTGAAGGCAGCAGGAAAGCCCGCAGCCCCCAGGTCTGTGGGGCTACGCAAGCGGTTCCCAAAGAGCTTTAGAACAAGGCATAGTTTTCCCTGCTGGCTCTTTGGGCGGGGGACCCATCTCCAGCCGTATGGCCATTTTTGTGCCTGGCGCGGCGCCAAGTGGGAAAGGGTGGTTTTGAGGCTGAAGGCAGCAGGAAAGCCCGCAGCCCCCAGGTCTGTGGGGCTACGCAAGCGGTTCCCAAAGAGCTTTAGAACAAGGCATAGTTTTCCCTGCTGGCTCTTTGGGCGGGGGACCCATCTCCAGCCGTATGGCCATTTTTGTGCCTGGCCCGGCGCCAAGCGGGAAACGGTGGCTTTGAGGCTGAAGGCAGCAGCAAAGCCCACACCCCCAGGTCTGTGGGGCTACGCAAGCGGTTCCCAAAGAGCTTTAGAACAAGGCATAGTTTTCCCTGCTGGCTCTTTGGGCGGGGGACCCATCTCCAGCCGTATGGCCATTTTTGTGCTTGGCGCGGCGCCAAGTGGGAAAGGGTGGTGTCGAGGCTGAAGGCAGCAGGAAAGCCCACAGTCCCCAGGTCTGTGGGGCTACGCAAGTGGTTCCCAAAGAGCTTTAGAACAAGGCATAGTTTTCCCTGCTAGCTCTTTGGGCGGGGGACCCATCTCCAGCCGTATGGCCATTTTTGTGCCTGGCGCGACGCCAAGTGGGAAAGGGTGGTTTTGAGGCTGAAGGCAGCAGGAAAGCCTGCAGCCCCCAGGTCTGTGGGGCCAAGCAAGCGGTTCCCAAAGAGCTTTAGAACAAGGCATAGTTTTCCCTGATGGCTCTTTGGGCATGGGACCCATCTCCAGGCATAGGCCATTTTTGTGCCTGATAGGGCGCCAAGTGGGAAAGGGTGGCTTTGAGGCTGAAGGCAGCAGGAAAGCCTGCATCCCCAGGTCTGTGGGGCTACGCAAGCGGTTCCCAAAGAGCTTTAGAACAAGGCATAGTTTTCCCTGCTGGCTCTTTGGACGGGGGACCCATTTCCAGCCGTATGGCCATTTTTGTGCCTGGCGCGGTGCGTAGTGGTAAAGGGTGGTTTTGACGCTGAAGGCAGCAGGAAAGCCCGCAGCCCCCAGGTCTGTGGGGCTACGCAAGCGGTTCCCAAAGAGCTTTAGAACAAGGCATAGTTTTCCCTGCTGGCTCTTTGGGCGGGGGACCCATCTCCAGCCGTATGGCCATTTTTGTGCCTGGCGCGGCGCCAAGTGGGAAAGGGTGGTTTTGAGGCTGAAGGCAGCAGCAAAGCCTGCAGCCCCCAGGTCTGTGGGGCCAAGCAAGCGGTTCCCAAAGAGCTTTAGAACAAGGCATAGTTTTCCCTGCTGGCTCTTTGGGCATGGGACCCATCTCCAGCCATAGGCCATTTTTGTGCCTGGCGCGACGCCAATTGGGAAAGGGTGGCTTTGAGGCTGAAGGCAGCAGGAAAGCCTGCAGCCCCCAAGTCTCTGGGGCTACGCAAGCAGTTCCCAAAGAGCTTTAGAACAAGGCATAATTTTCCCTGCTGGCTCTCTGGGCGGGGGACCCATCTCCAGCCATAGGCCGTTTTTGTGCCTGGCGCGGTGCCAAGTGGGAAAGGGTGCTGTCGAGGCTGAAGGCAGCAGCAAAGCCTGCAGCCCCCAGGTCTGTGGGTCTATGCAAGCGGTTCCCAAAGAGCTTTAGAACAAGGCATAGTTTTCCCTGCTGGCTCTTTGGGCGGGGGACCCATCTCCAGCCGTATGGCCATTTTTGTGCCTGGCGCGGCGCCAAGTGGGAAAGGGTGGTTTTGAGGCTGAAGGCAGCAGGAAAGCCCGCAGCCCCCAGGTCTGTGGGGCTACGCAAGCGGTTCCCAAAGAGCTTTAGAACAAGGCATAGTTTTCCCTGCTGGCTCTTTGGGCGGGGGACCCATCTCCAGCCGTATGGCCATTTTTGTGCCTGGCCCGGCGCCAAGCGGGAAACGGTGGCTTTGAGGCTGAAGGCAGCAGGAAAGCCCGCAGCCCCCAGGTCTGTGGGGCTACGCAAGCGGTTCCCAAAGAGCTTTAGAACAAGGCATAGTTTTCCCTGCTGGCTCTTTGAGCATGGGACCCATCTCCAGCCATAGGCCATTTTTGTGCCTGATGCGGCGCCAAGTGGGAAAGGGTGGCTTTGAGGCTGAAGACAGCAGGAAAGCCTGCAGCCCCCAGGTCTGTGGGGCTACGCAAGCGGTTCCCAAAGAGCTTTAGAACAAGGCATAGTTTTCCCTGCTGGCTCTTTGGGTGGGGGACCCATCTCCAGCCGTATGGCCATTTTTGTGCCTGGCGCGGCGCCAAGTGGGAAAGGGTGGCTTTGAGGCTGAAGGCAGGAGCAAAGCCTGCAGCCCCAAGGTCTGTGGGGCTACGCAAGCGGTTCCCAAAGAGCTTTAGAACAAGTCATAGTTTTCCCAGCTGGCTCTTAGGGCATGGGACCCATCTCCAGCCATAGGCCATTTTTGTGCCTGGCGCGACGCCAAGTGGGAAAGGGTGGTGTCGAGGCTGAAGGCAGCAGGAAAGCCTGCAGCCCCCAGGTCTGTGCAGCTACGAAAGCGGTTCCCAAAGAGCTTTAGAACAAGGCATAGTTTTCCCTGCTGGCTCTTTGGGCGGGGGACCCATCTCCAGCCATAGGCCATTTTTGTGCCTGGCGCGGCGCCAAGTGGGAAAGGGTGCTGTCGAGGCTCAAGTCAGCAGCAAAGCCTGCAGCCCCCAGGTCTGTGGGGCTATGCAAGAGGTTGCCAAAGATCTTTAGAACAAGGCATAGTTTTCCTTGCTGGGTCTTTGGGCATGGGACCCATCTCCAGCCATAGGCCATTTTTGTGCCTGATGCAGCGCCAAGTGGGAAAGGGTGGCTTTGAGGCTGAAGGCAGCAGGAAAGCCTGCAGCCCCCAGGTCTGTGGGGCTATGGAAGCGGTTCCCAAAGAGCTTTAGAACAAGGCATAGTTTTCCCTGCTGGCTCCTTGGGCTGGAGACCCATCTCCAGCCATAGGCCATTTTTGTGCCTGGCGCATTGCCAAGTGGGAAAGGGTGGTTTTGAGGCTGAAGGCAGCAGGAAAGCCTGCAGCCCCCAGGTCTGTGGGGCCAAGCAAGCGGTTCCCAAAGAGCTTTAGAACAAGGCATAGTTTTCCCTGATGGCTCTTTGGGCATGGGACCCATCTCCAGCCATAGGCCATTTTTGTGCCTGATAGGGCGCCAAGTGGGAAAGGGTGGTTTTGAGGCTGAAGGCAGCAGCAAAGCCTGCAGGCCCCAGATCTGTGGGACAACGCAAGCGGTTCCCAAAGAGCTTTAGAACAAGGCATAGTTTTCCCTGCTGGCTCTTTGGGCATGGGACCCATCTCCAGCCATAGGCCATTTTCGTGCCTGGCGCGACGCCAAGTTTGAAAGGGTGCTGTCGAGGCTGAAGGCAGCAGCAAAGCCTGAAGCACCCAGGTCTGTGGGGCTATGCAAGAGGTTGCCAAAGATCTTTAGAACAAGGCATAGTTTTCCTTGCTGGGTCTTTGGTCATGGGACCCATCTCCAGCCATAGGCCATTTTTGTGCCTGATGCGGTGCCAAGTGGGAAAGGGTGGCTTTGAGGCTGAAGGCAGCAGGAAAGCCTGCAGCCCCCAGGTCTGTGGGGCTATGGAAGCGGTTCCCAAAGAGCTTTAGAACAAGGCATAGTTTTCCCTGCTGGCTCTTTGGGCGGGGGACCCATCTCCAGCCATATGGCCATTTTTATGCCTGGCGAAGCGCCAAGTGGGAAAGGGTGTTGTCGAGGCTGAAGGCAGCAGGAAAGCCCGCAGCCCCCAGGTCTGTAGGGCTACGCAAGCGGTTCCCAAAGAGCTTTAGAACAAGGCATAGTTTTACCTGCTGGCTCTTTTGGCAGGGGACCCATCTCCAGCCGTATGGCCATTTTTGTGCCTGGCGCGGCGCCAAGTGGGAAAGGGTTGTTTTGAGTCTGAAGGCGTCACGAAAGCCTGCCGTCCGAGGGTTTCTTAATGCCTTTTCTTAATGATGTCTCCACAGTGTGAAGTTTTGCAGGATTTGAAAAAGTAATAGACACAGTGAAATTGAGTCTATTGGAAACTTCCATACTTTTCCCTCCCTCTAAAATCTCTGCTGTCCTGTAGTATCCACTGCCTGCAACTGCTGTTGCAGGAGCAGCCAGATTGGTATCAAATTTAGAAAAAAGGGACATCATTAAGAGGATTCACTCGCCTTATTTTTCACCGGTGTGGCCAGTAAAGAAACCAAAAAGGCAATGGCGTTTCACAGTAGATTACGGAAAATTAAACGCCAACACTGCACCTCTGACCGCTGCTGTTCCGAATATCGCGGAAATTGTGACAATGATAAAAGGAGCTGCCCATCCTTGCAGGGTTGCCTTAGATTTTAAAGACATATTTTTTTATGATTCTCCTCCTTGAGCAGGACAAAGCCCAGTTTGCATTCACATGGAAAGGAGTCCAATATACCTTTAACCGCTTTCCGCAAGGATACAAACATTCCCCCACTATTGCCCATAATGCTTTGGCTAAAGTGCTATCAGAGATTCCTGTTTCACAGGGATGTACAGTATACCAATATATTATTGATGACATCTTAATAGGGGAGAGAACCAAGAAAGTGTACAAGACATGATGGAAAACATCCGAAAAACATTATCAGATTTGGGATTGGAAATTCCCGACTCAAAGTGTCAGGGATCCGCACAGGAAGTTAAATTCCTGGGGGTCTGGTGGATTAAGGGAGCTGCTTCTGTCCCTCAGGATACCCTGAAAAAATAGAACATGGACAGAATCCTTCCAGCACGAAGGAGTTACAGCAAGTCCTGGGAACTTTAAGTTATTAGCGTAAACACATCCCTGGCTTTTCCATCATTGCTCGCCCCCTTTATTGTTTGCTCAAAAAAGGTAAATCCTGGGAGTCGACTGAACAACACACTAATGCACTAGAATTGCTAATAAAAGAGCTAAGGTTATTCCAACAACTTGGCCCCATACATCCAACTGACCCTGTCCATGTAGAATGGGGGCTCAGTGAACATGGTTCCCGTTGTAATTTATGCCAGAAGGGACCAGCAGGACCGGAGAGACCATTAGAATTTAGCTCTCACGCCTTTAATGATACTGAGAGCAGCTATTCAGACCTGGAGAAGGGTTTACTGTCCCTGGTGCGAGCATTGCAACGAGCAGAGCAGATAAGGAGAGAACAGAGCGTGATTGTTCGGTGCCCTTTTCGACTCCTAGATGTGGTCCGTAAAGGGACAGCACCGCCAGCTGGCATTGCCCAGAAACCCACAGTTCGAAAGTGGTATGCTTATTTAGAAGGCATTAATGATATCATGCCAATCTCTGAAGGTAGTATCAAAGTATCCATGCTCCAGAAGGATAGAGATGGTGCCCTATTGTTCCAATCCCCACCAAACAGACCATCTCCAATCCAAGAAGCACCTCCTCTGAAAGCAGGCAGTGATCTTACAGGAGTGTGATTTACTGGTGTGTCATCTCACCGTGAGAACAGTAAGTGGAAATACAAGGCCGTAGCACTGGAAGTAGCAACGGGGGAAAGAGCAATTGAAACAGGAGAAGGTAGGGCACAAGTAGGGGAACTCAGAGCCGTCCTACTAGCTGCACAACATGGAGCTACTTACATTTACACTGACTCATATGCTGTTTTTAAAGGAGCCACTGAATGGCTAGGACACTGGGCAGCCAATGATTGGCAGGTGAATAGAGTCCCAATCTGGGAGACAGACAGTTGGAAGCAACTGTTGGAAATAGGAGGACAGAGACCATTGCACATTGCTTGGGTAAAAGGCCACGATCGTTCAAACTCGATCACTGCTCAGTTCAACCAACAGGTAGATAGCCTCACGCGGCTACAACAAATTGACACTGTAGATGATGGTCGGGAATGGTTACATATTAAGCCTGGCCATACAGGCCGTGCTGATCTGTATCAGGAAGGTCTAGCCCGGGGGTGGCCTGTGTCGGTTAAGCTGTGCGAACAAGTAGTAACTGCCTGGTCACAATGTCGCCTACGACTCAGCAAAGATCATCCGAGTAAGGCGCCTCCCTTACACATGCGGGACAAGAAAATGTTGTGGCATTCATGGCAGATTGATTATATTGGGCCCTTGAGATCATCAGGTGGGAAAAGATATGTCCTAGTCGGAGTGGAGATTATCTCCAGCCTCAGTATGGCCACTGGCTTCAAATCAGCTGCTGGGGACAACACAGTGAAAGGCCTAAAAGGGTGGTTCAGCACACTTCCCCTTCCCGAGGAAATCCAAAGTGATAACGGTTCACACTTTACCGCTACAGTGGTACAAGATTGGGCCAAAGAAGAAGGGATTCGATGGGTATTTCATACTCCCTATTATCCTCAGGCTAATGGCATTGTTGAATGCACCAACGGATTGGTTAAGCGTTTTGCAAAAACTCATAAATCATAAGGGAAGGTGAAGAAGGCACCTTGCCCACCGAAATTCGAAAAGTAATATGGGATAACGCAATTGAGTTTGAGAGAAAATTTCAATCCTGGTGGTATCTGGTTAATTTCACCTACGATCCCACTGAGAGCAAAGCCACAGCTTTTGTCTTAACGATACGCAATGCCTCAGTATCCACCATATACCCAATCATCGCACTGGGGTTGAATCACCAAGGAGCTCTACTCTATCCAACACAGCACAGAGGTTGGGCACGACAAAATGAGACTAAATGGCAAACTGCTGATGTTGACGCATGCGTTTCACGAGACCAACAAGGATTCATTTGTGAGAGTAATACTCTCAAAGCACAAGACCTTTGTCTTGACACCAACCAGAATGCTTGTCACTTTGAGACACATCCCGATGAAACCCCAGAGACTGTGCTTGACTATATTGGGAAAGGGTGCGTTAGCATGAGGTCTCCCTGTAGTCTTGTATTATAGACGAGAAAGGCTTGAGACCATGGCCACTCTGGGTCTCTTTGACTACAAACAACAGGGAATAAAAAGGTGAAACTGAATAGCATCAATTCCATCTGCCAATTCGTCATTTTAGAATTTGGGCCTCCAAATAGCCATACATCATAAAAGTAGTATTATTGCCAGGTTCAATGTCAGGATTCCCTGGAGACATTCAAAGGTAGCGTAGGCCAATCCGTCTGTACAGCTCATCCAAGGTTCCTGTAAGACATAAAGGAAAAGAAAATCTGCTCGGTCTTATTCGACCGACGGGGTTAAAAAGAAGGTGCGGTCCACCGGGTGCTGATCCGGTGTATCTTCCCTGAACAATCCTTGGCTTCCCATGCATAGGGATTTTTGGGAGTAGCTAGCACCATTGGCACCGTCCCATTTTGAGGCATTTTCACTAGCACAGGTAGTCCAGGGTGAAATCTTCCGGGGTATTTTCCCGGTTCATTGGCAGCCTTTGGCGAGATAATATTGGCAGGTACACAGAAAGCTTTCATTTTAGGACAGCCGTCTCCACTCCATTTGTTATTTAGTTGATAGATGGCATCATCCAATCGCAAATGCCAACCAGGTTCATGACTTTTTGCAAAACGCTTAACCAATCTATTGGTGCGTTCAACAATGCCATTAGCCTGGGGATAACAGGGAGTATGAAATACCCATCGAATCCCTTCTTCCTTGGCCCAATCTTGTACCACCGAAGCCGTAAAGTGTGAAACGTTATCACTCTGGATTTCGTCGGGAAGGGGAAGTGTGCTGAACCACCCTGTTAGGCCTTTCACTGTGTTGTCCCTCGTAGCTGGTTTGAAACTGCTGGCCATACTGAGGCTGGAGATAATCTCCACTCCTACCAGGACATATCTTTTCCCACCTGATGATCTCAAGGGCCCAATATAATCAAGCTGCCATGAATGCCACAACGCTTTCTTGTCCCGCATGTGTAAGGGAGGCGCCTTACTCGGATGATCTTTGCTGAGTCGTAGGCGACATTGTGAACAGGCAGTTACTATTTGTTCGCACAGCTTAACTGACACAAGCCACCCACCTTCCCGACACAGGTCAGGACGGCCTGTGCGGCCACGTTTAACATGTAACGATTCAAGTAAGCGTTCCCATTCCCGACCATCATCTACAATGTCAATTTGTTGCAGCCGCGTGAGGCCATCTACCTGTTGGTTGAACTGAGCAGTGATCGAGTTTGAACGATCGTGGCCTTTTACCCAAGCAATGTGCAATGGTCTCTGTCCTCCTATTTCCAACAGTTGCTTCCAATTATCTGTCTCCCAAACTGGGACTCTATTCACCTGCCAATCGTTGGCTGCCCAGTGTCCTAGCCATTCAGTGGCTCCTTTAAGAACAGCATATGACTCAGCGTAAAAGGAGGTGGCTCCATGTTGTGCAGCTAGTAGGACAGCTCTGAGTTCCCCTACCCTCCCCTATTTCAATTGCTCTTTCTCCCGTTGTTACTTCCAGTGCTACGGCCTTATATTTGCACTTATTTTTTTAACGGTGAGATGACGCACCAGTAAACCACACTCCTGTAAGATCACTGCTGTCCCTCAAAGGAGGTGCTTCTTGGATCGGAGATGGTCTGTTTGGTGGGGATTGGAACAATAGGGCACCATCTATATCCTTTGGTATCCTTGTGAAGTAGCCTTGGATACTTTAACACTGCCTTCAGAGACTGGCTTGATTTCATTAATGCCTTCTAAATAAGCATACCACTTTCGAACTGTAGGTCTCTGGGCAATGCCAGCTGGTGGTGGTGTCCCTTTAAGGACCACATCTGGGAGGCGAAAAGGTCCCAGGAAAGATCACACTCTGTTCTCTTCTTATCTGCTCTGCTCGTTGCAACGCTCGCACCAGGGACAGTAAACCCTTCTCCAGGTCTGAATAGCTGCATTCAGTATCATTGAAAGAGTGGGAGCAAAATTCTAATGGTCTCTCCGGTCCTGCTGGTCCCTTCTGCCATAAATTACAACGGGAACCATGTTCACTGAGCCCCCATTCTACATGGACAGGGTCAGTTGGATGTATGGGGCCAAGTTGTTGGAATAACCTTAGCTCTTTTATTAGCAATTCTAGTGCATTAGTGTGTTGTTCAGTCGACTCCCAGGATTTACCTTTTTTGAGCAAACAATAAAGGGGGCGAGCAATGATGGAAAAGCCAGGGATGTGTTTACGCTAATAACTTAAAGTTCCCAGGACCTGCTGTAACTCCTTCGTGCTGGAAGGATTCTGTCCATGTTCTATTTTTTCAGGGTATCCTGAGGGACAGAAGCAGCTCCCTTAATCCACCAGACCCCCAGGAATTTAACTTCCTGTGCGGGTCCCTGACACTTTGAGTCGGGTCTACGTGAGGCACCCACTAACACTTCTGCCCTAGTCATTCGCTGCTCTCCCGGCAACCAGAGGTTAATTTTTGCAGTGGGGCATGTTTTTACCACACCATCAATTCCTGTGAAGTTGACTCTGCGTCGGGTGGGATTTATACCTAGAAGTTGTGCTGTTTCGTTAGTGATTGCAGACATTTGGGCTCCGGTATCAATAATAAAATTTACCAATATCTTCCGGGGTCCAACAGGAATGACAATAACGGGTTCGGAGTCTTTATGAGAGCGCCATTGGATTGCTAGTACCTGCCCGACAGGGTTGCTCAGTGCCCTCCCCGGGGATAGGAGTGTTGTGGCTGGGACTCTGTCAAATCAATCAAGTTATGTTCCGGTGCAGAAGGCACAGTTTTCTCACGGCTTGGGGATTCTCTGGTTAGACTTTTCTCCCCAGCCGCATTATTCTTTCTAGGTAGAGATTGGACTAGCGTACGGAGATCTCCCGTAGGGTCACCGTCCAAGAATTGTCGGGGCACCCCTAATTGTAGGGCTTTACGCCACAACTCATTCCGGTCCTTATCAGGCTTAAACCTTCCCTCTGATTTAGGGTTTTGAGTGTGAGTTTGGACTTGGCGAACCTTTCGCGGGTGTTCGGAGGATTTCTCACTAGTTTGGCTGGCCCAGCCCATTCGGCGCCCATATTGATCTATTTCCTGTACATTCCAGGTGGGCATGTAGTGACGACGGCCCCGCCCATGAGCACCCCGAGCATCCCGTATACGATCTTGAGTGCGAACAAGGAACGGTTTCAGGCAACCGGGAAGACCACGGATGAGAGGGGCTAATCGATCCGGGTCGATAGGGGCTGACATTGGGGATTTCCGAAATTCCTCTCTGTCATACATGGCTTGCAGACAAGCTGCTTTCCGTACAGCCGCAAACAGATCAGAGTAGCCTGTAGCTCTAATCTCTAACGGCTCCCCCCTCTCTCGCGGATCCATACCCCTTGCCCAATAGGCTGCTCGAGCGGTTAGGGAATAATTATGATCCCCAGGCATAGTGGTTAAAAACACTCCTGGTCCCCAAGAGTCTCCTGCTTCTTCCTCACTCAGCATAATTCTGCCCCCCCCCTTCAGAAGAAACTCGCCACACGTACTCAACAGCTGACTCTTCTGGTCGCCTCGAATATTTCTCCCTTATTTTTGTTAACTCGGTTGGTGTCCATGGAACGGTACGCACAGTGGTGTGAATTTCATCACCATCATCAACTGCAGTTTCAGTTTTAACCAGAGGACGTAAAGGAAAAACTTGGGATTTCAAAGTAAAAGTCCTTTCCTCCTCATCTTCTTCGTCATCCTCACTATTAGACAAAAAAATCTCCGGTCTGGGTTCCGGAATTTGGATAACACATTAACTTACGAATCTGTTGGACCTGGGTCGAGGGCTGCATTTTATCTAAGAGCCCGGTCACCCTTTCAATAACATTTTAAGTTGGCGATTTTCACTCCCAAGTTGAGCATTCCGGTTTCCTAAACATTCATTCTCACTCACAAGCTTATCGACTTGAGTTCTTAATCTTTCTCCTGTCTCCTTTTGCAAGGCTAATGATGACTTCAGCACCTCATTCTCCGATTTCAGGGTTGCATATTCTACAGCTGAAATCAGATTAGGAGCGGGGGTTTCTCTAGCTTCTTGTTGTGCACAAGATAAACAGGCGCCTAACACAGCACAAATCACACCCTTGCCTTTCCCCGCTCTGAGCTTCTGTGAAACCCGACGCTCTTCAATACGTTCCACCACTTTCTCTTCATCCTTCCAAAATTTTTGGGCCCACTCCTTCCCACCCTGGGAAGGGGCACAATCATATTTTTGCAGCAGTTTATCCATGGCAATCCTGCCGACTACGCCGAATTCTGTTGCGTGAAACGGGGCCAAGCGGTTTTGGCAGAAGATAAACCCCCTTGCGTTCTAACACTCCTCACCGAGGTGGGAGGCCAGGTGCGGCTGGGTTTCAATTCTGAGTGATGCCCAATTCAGCACTATCAGGCCAATCGCGTTTAATATGTGTTAAACTATTACGATTTGGAGACACTAATAGTGGGCTGCACCTTCAGTCTAGTCGTGCTCCTGAACCAGCACAGCCTCTCTCAAGTTTTGGTCGCGTTCAGTGAGAAAGCGAAACGACTAGCTACTGAAACAGTGCAGTTTATTTAAACAACAGATATACAGGTTCTTTAGGATTGCCGGTGATAAATACACTGTCTGCAAAGCACGTGCAAATAAAGACATTGTTAAATAGACAAACGCGCGACAAAATTATAAACGATACAGCCTGGCTATAAATGTAGGGTAGAGATTCTCTAGAGAAATTTCTAGAGTCCCCGAGAAAGCACTTGGTGTAATCAAAGTCTTACCCAAAGGCGTCCTTATGAGGGGGAAGAAAGGCTCAGCCCGTCGACTGATCCCAGAAAACAGCGGTGGGATTCTTCGCGATGGTGTCTTCCCAGACATTCCCCCTCTCTTGGGCTATTTTTATATTATTTTTTTAACTTCAAAGTGGAGTTTGAGTGACTTTAGTCATATGTACTTTTATTATGATTAATGTACTCAAGGAGGAGTGTTCACACCTCGGGGGCGGATAGCCTCCGGGATGGAGGTGTGTTTTGGTACATTGTGGTGAGCAAAGTTCGCACAAAAGGACAGCATTTCATCAACATTTGACGAAATGTTGGCTCGGGTGGCGTGTAGGCCGCTTATCAGTTCCGTAGTACCATCTCGTCCCCATATCTGCTATTCGTCACAAGGGAAGGCCACGGAACAAGCGCGTTCCGTTCCATCCCTCGTGTAGTTTCGCAAACAACCTTGTACAGGGAATCACAGCTGTTGCATTCTTCGTGTGCTAGCTGCGGCTGTATTCTACCTCAGAAGCCTCTTGATTTTATGACTTTCCTTAATGTGTGAACAATGCTGTATTTTTGTATTCTTGGCCAATTTAGTAATTATTCCACAAGAACACACATTGGTTGCCGATTTATCAACGGGTCTAATCACCACAGGCCAACTGTAATCAAAACCATCTATGTAGACTCTACCAAAGCGGACAAATACAACACTGATTGTTACAAAATTATGGAGCCAAATTCAGATTGCTGGCACAATTTCACTTTCATCAAACCTACAGTAGTGTACTGTATTTGGGGCTACAAGGGCACAGAATTGTTATTTGAATTTATGATTGACTCAAATACACCTGAACTTGCTGAAATGAATCCAGAACCTACACCCCACAAACTCTCAAAGGCTCTCTCTTCTAAGAGAAAAAAAAAAAAAACACCTCTCTCTTTTCTAAGCCCTCCATTAGACTAACTCCTTACATTTTCAACATTGGCCCTTACGTTATTAAACACACACAGGTCAACAACAGGTACTGTTTAATCCCACATATTCCCTCAAACGAGCAGAATTGTCAATGCAGATTAAAATCTCTGCGATCAAACCCACCTGCTTACCATTCCTGAGTACATCTTATGCAGAATGGTCAGCATGGTTACGCAAACGAACTCTTGCCACTTCACACGGACGGAAGAGGGATGCGACTGGTATCTTAGGAACAGGCCTGGGAGTCTTGAATAGTATAGATGCTGAGATACTTGCCAACAAACTAGTCACAACCGCTACTGATCTGGACAAATTAAGACATCCCCTACAGTCCTCTCTATTAGCATTGGGAAACCACCAACGGCTTTTATAGAATATATTGCCTCAATGGGAAGAAACGGGTGAAAAAGACCATCAGCTGATCACAGATGCACTTGGTACAACTCAAACCAATGTTTCCTTGGCTCTTAGTTGTATCCAAGCCCAATTGTGGATGCAATCTATGACAGCCGCAATCATAAGGGAAGGTAAAGAAGGCACCTTGCCCACCGAAATTCGAAAAGTAATATGGGATAACGCAATTGAATTTGAGAAAAAATTTCAGTCCAGGTGGTATCTGGTTAATTTCACCTACGATCCCACTGAGAGCAAAGCCACAGCTTTTGTCTTAACGATACGCAATGCCTCCGTATACACCACATACCCAATCATCGCACTGGGGTTGAATCACCAAGGAGCTCTACTCTATCCAACACAGCACAGAGGTTGGGCACGACAAAATGAGACTAAATGGCAAACTGCTGATGTTGACGCATGCGTTTCACGAGACCAACAAGGATTCATTTGTGAGAGTAATACTCTCAAAGCACAAGACCTTTGTCTTGACACCAACCAGAATGTTTGTCACTTTGAGACACATCCCGATGAAACCCCAGAGACTGTGCTTGACTATATTGGGAAAGGGTGCGTTAGCATGAGGTCTCCCTGTAGTCTTGTATTCAGAGATGACATAGTAATCACTCAAATCTTTGTGTTTGAACTTTACTAACACAAAGTTACGGGATGCGACTTCAAATATTAAGCTCCTGTTACGTCTTTTCAATTGCTACAACCTAATTATACGTTGATTCGAGATTGTTGCCTACCCCTATCGGAATGAATCTCTCCCTGGTGAAGAAGCTGCTAAAACACAATGAATTGAAGCGACTCTTGAAAGAGGCCCAAGAAAATAGACAGACAACTTTGATTACCGTCCATCATCAGGTTGAAGAAATACACCAAGCGTTGGAAAGAGTGAAGAGAGGCGAAGGACATAGATGGGGAGATCCTCTTTTTGGATGGTCACCGACAGTTACAGGACTTTATAACAAGATGCTTCACTCTGTTGTTGTTTTACTAATACTCACTGTATTGTGCTTTGCTTAGACAATTGTTTTGCATGTTAGACTTTGGATTATGATGAAAAGTTTAAATCGCTTGATCACTCCGCGAGAAGGATTTCCACTTGATATCCCTCACCACAAGAACACATGTGATCTTTCTTATCAGTGTTGAGTACGTCGACCTTGACTGACTGTAGACAAAGCTTTCCCTGCAGGCTCTTTGGGCGGGGGACCCATCTCCAGCCATATGGCCATTTTTGTGCCTGGCGCGGCGCCAAGTTGGAAAGCGTGGCTTTGAGTCTGAAGGCAGCAGGAAAGCCCGCAGCCCCCAGGTCTGTGGGGCTACGCAAGCGGTTCCCAAAGAGCTTTAGAACAAGGCATAGTTTTCCCTGCTGACTCCTTGGGCGGGGGACCCATCTCCAGCCATAGGCCATTTTTGTGCCTGGCGCGGCGCCAAGTGGGAAAGAGTGGTGTCGAGGCTGAAGGCAGCAGGAAAGTCTGCAGCCCCCAGGTCTGTGGGGCTATGCAAGCGGTTCCCAAAGAGCTTTAGAACAAGGCATAGTTTTCCCTGCTGGCTCTTTGGGCATGGGACCCATCTCCAGCCGTATGGCCATTTTTGTGCCTGGCGCGGCGCCAAGTGTGAAAGGGTGGCTTTGAGGCTTGAAGGCAGCAAGACAGCCCGCAGCCCCCAGGTCTGTGTGGCTACGCAAGCGGTTCCCAAAGAGCTTTAGAACAAGGCATAGTTTTCCCTGCTGGCTCCTTGGGCGGGGGACCCATCTCCAGCTGTATGGCCATTTTTGTGCCTAGCGCGACGCCAAGTGGGAAAGGGTGGCTTTGAGGCTGAAGGCAGCAGCAAAGCCTGCAGCCCCCAGGTCTGTGGGGCTACGCAAGCGGTTCCCAAAGAGCTTTAGAACAAGGCATAGTTTTCCCTGCTGGCTCTTTGGGCATGGGACCCATCTCCACCCATAGGCCATTTTTGTGCCTGATAGGGCGCCAAGTTGGAAAGGGTGGCTTTGAGGCTGAAGACAGCAGGAAAGCCTGCAGCTCCCAGGTCTGTGGGGCTATGCAAGCGGTTCCCAAAGAGCTTTAGAACAAGGCATAGTTTTCCCTGCTGGCTCTTTGGGCGGGGGACCCATCTCCAGCCGTATGGCCATTTTTGTGCCTGGCGCGGCGCCAAGTGGGAAAGGGTGGCTTTGAGGCTGAAGGCAGCAGGAAAGCCCGCAGCCCCCAGGTCTGTGGGGCTACGCAAGCGGTTCCCAAAGAGCTTTAGAACAAGGCATAGTTTTCCCTGCTGGCTCTTTGGGTGGGGGACCCATCTCCAGACGTATGGCTATTTTTGTGCCTGGCGCGGTGCGTAGTGGCATAGGGTGGTTTTGAGGCTGAAGGCAGCAGGAAAGCCCGCAGCCCCCACGTCAGTGGGCCCAAGCAAGCGGTTCCCAGAGAGCTTTAGAACAAGGCATAGTTTTCCCTGCTGGCTCTTTGGGCGGGGGACCCATCTCCAGCCATAGGCCATTTTTGTGCCTGGCGCGGCGCCAAGTGGGAAAGGGTGGCTTTGAGGCTGAAGGCAGCAGGAAAGCCCGCAGCCCCCAGGTCTGTGGGGCTACGCAAGCGGTTCCCAAAGAGCTTTAGAACAAGGCATAGTTTTCCCTGCTGGCTCTTTGGGCGGGGGACCCATCTCCAGCCGTATGGCCATTTTTGTGCCTGATAGGGCGCCAAGTGGGAAAGGGTGGTGTCGAGGCTGAAGGCAGCAGGAAAGCCTGCAGCCCCCAGGTCTGTGGGGCTACGCAAGCGGTTCCCAAAGAGCTTTAGAACAAGGCATAGTTTTCCCTGCTGGCTCTTTGGGCGGGGGACCCATCTCCAGCCGTATGGCCATTTTTGTGCCTGACGCGGCGCCAGGTGGGAAAGGGTGGCTTTGAGGCTGAAGGCAGGAGCAAAGCCTGCAGCCCCCACGTCTGTGGGGCTACGCAAGCGGTTCCCAAAGAGCTTTAGAACAAGGCATAGTTTTCCCTGCTGGCTCTTAGGGCGGGGGACCCATCTCCAGCCGTATGGCCATTTTTGAGCCTGGCGCGGCGCCAAGTGGGAAAGGGTGGTGTCGAGGCTGAAGGCAGCAGGAAAGCCCGCAGCCCCCAGGTCTGTGGGTCTACGCAAGCGGTTCCCAAAGAGCTTTAGAACAAGGCATAGTTTTCCCTGCTGGCTCTCTGGGCGGGGGACCCATCTGCAGCCGTATGGCCATTTTTGAGCCTGGAGCAGTGCCAAGTGGGAAAGGGTGGTTTTGAGGGTGAAGGCAGCAGGAAAGCCCGCAGCCCCCAGGTCTGTGGGGCTACGCAAGCGGTTCCCAAAGAGCTTTAGAACAAGGCATAGTTTTCCCTGCTGGCTCTTTGGGCGGGGGACCCATCTCCAGCCGTATGGCCATTTTTGTGCCTGGCGCGGCACCAAGTGGGAAAGGGTGGTGTCGAGGCTGAAGGCAGCAGGAAAGCCCGCAGCCCCCAGGTCTGTGGGGCCAAGCAAGCGGTTCCCAAAGAGCTTTAGAACAAGGCATAGTTTTCCCTGCTGGCTCTTTGGGTGGGGGACCCATCTCCAGCCATAGGCCATTTTTGTGCTTGATAGGGCGCCAAGTGGGAAAGGGTGGCTTTGAGGCTTGAAGGCAGCAGGAAAGCCCGCAGCCCCCAGGTCTGTGGGGCTACGCAAGCGGTTCCCAAAGAGCTTTAGAACAAGGCATAGTTTTCCCTGCTGGCTCACTGGGAGGGGGACCCATCTCCAGCCGTATGGCCATTTTTGAGCCTGGCGCGGCGCCAAGTGGGAAAGGGTTGTGTCGAGGCTAAAGGCAGCAGGAAAGCCCGCAGCCCCCAGGTCTGTGGGGCTACGCAAGCGGTTCCCAAAGAGCTTTAGAACAAGGCATAGTTTTCCCTGCTGGCTCTTTGGGCGGGGGACCCATCTCCAGCCGTATGGCCATTTTTGTGCCTGGCCGGGGGCCAAGTGGGAAAGGGTGGTTTTGAGGCTGAAGGCAGCAGGAAAGCCCGCAGCCCCTAGGTCTGTGGGGCCAAGCAAGCGGTTCCCAAAGAGCTTTAGAACAAGGCATAGTTTTCCCTGCTGGCTCTTAGGGCGGGGGACCCATCTCCAGCCGTATGGCCATTTTTGTGCCTGGCGAAGCCCCAAGAGGGAAAGGGTGGCTTTGAATCTGAAGGCAGCAGGAAAGCCCGCAGCCCCCAGGTCTGTGGGGCTACGCAAGCGGTTCCCAAAGAGCTTTAGAACAAGGCATAGTTTTCCCTGCTGGCTCTTTTGGCAGGGGACCCATCTCCAGCCGTATGGCCATTTTTGTGCCTGGCGCGGTGCGTAGTGGGAAAGGGTGGTGTTGAGGCTGAAGGCAGCAGCAAAGCCTGCAGCCCCCAGGTCTGTGGGGCCAAGCAAGCGGTTCCCAAAGAGCTTTAGAACAAGGCATAGTTTTCCCAGCTGGCTCTTTGGGCGGGGGACCCATCTCCAGCCGTATGGCCATTTTTGTGCCTGGCCCGGCGCCAAGTGGGAAAGGGTGGCTTTGAGGCTGAAGGCAGCAGCAAAGCCCGCAGCCCCCAGGTCTGTGGGGCTACGCAAGCGGTTCCCAAAGAGCTTTAGAACAAGGCATAGTTTTCCCTGCTGGCTCTCTGGGCGGGGGACCCATCTGCAGCCGTATGGCCATTTTTGAGCCTGGAGCAGTGCCAAGTGGGAAAGGGTGGTTTTGAGGGTGAAGGCAGCAGGAAAGCCCGCAGCCCCCAGGTCTGTGGGGCTACGCAAGCGGTTCCCAAAGAGCTTTAGAACAAGGCATAGTTTTCCCTGCTGGCTCTTTGGGCGGGGGACCCATCTCCAGCCGTATGGCCATTTTTGTGCCTGGCGCGGCGCCAAGTGGGAAAGGGTGGTGTCGAGGCTGAAGGCAGCAGGAAAGCCCGCAGCCCCCACGTCTGTGGGGCCAAGCAAGCGGTTCCCAAAGAGCTTTAGAACAAGGCATAGATTTCCCTGCTGGCTCTTTGGGCGGGGGACCCATCTCCAGCCATAGGCCATTTTTGTGCTTGATAGGGCACCAAGTGGGAAAGGGTGGCTTTGAGGCTGAAGGCAGCAGGAAAGCCTGCAGCCCCCAGGTCTGTGGGGCTACGCAAGCAGTTCCCAAAGAGCTTTAGAACAAGGCATAGTTTTCCCTGCTGGCTCTTTGTTCGGGGGACCCATCTCCAGCCATAGGCCATTTTTGTGCCTGATAGGGCGCCCAGTGGGAAAGGGTGGCTTTGAGGCTTGAAGGCAGCAGGAAAGCCCGCAGCCCCCAGGTCTGTGGGGCTACGCAAGCGGTTCCCAAAGAGCTTTAGAACAAGGCATAGTTTTCCCTGCTGGCTCTCTGGGAGGGGGACCCATCTCCAGCCGTATGGCCATTTTTGAGCCTGGCGCGGCGCCAAGTGGGAAAGGGTTGTGTCGAGGCTAAAGGCAGCAGGAAAGCCCGCAGCCCCCAGGTCTGTGGGGCTACGCAAGCGGTTCCCAAAGAGCTTTAGAACAAGGCATAATTTTCCCTGCTGGCTCTTTGGGCGGGGGACCCATCTCCAGCCGTATGGCCATTTTTGTGCCTGGCGCAGCGCCAAGTGGGAAAGGGTGGTTTTGAGGCTGAAGGCAGCAGCAAAGCCTGCAGCCCCCAGGTCTGTGGGGCTACGCAAGCGGTTCCCAAAGAGCTTTAGAACAAGGCATAGTTTTCCCTGCTGGCTCTTTGGGCGGGGGACCCATCTCCAGCCGTATGGCCATTTTTGTGCCTGGCCGGGGGCCAAGTGGGAAAGGGTGGTTTTGAGGCTGAAGGCAGCAGGAAAGCCCGCAGCCCCTAGGTCTGTGAGGCCAAGCAAGCGGTTCCCAAAGAGCTTTAGAACAAGGCATAGTTTTCCCTGCTGGCTCTTTTGGCGGGGGACCCATCTCCAGCCGTATGGCCATTTTTGAGCCTGGCGCGGCGCCAAGTGGGAAAGGGTGGTGTCGAGGCTGAAGGCAGCAGGAAAGCCCGCAGCCCCCAGGTCTGTGGGGCCAAGCAAGCGGTTCCCAAAGAGCTTTAGAACAAGGCATAGTTTTCCCTGCTGGCTCTTTGGGCGGGGGACCCATCTCCAGCCGTATGGCCATTTTTGTGCCTGGCGCGGCGCCAAGTGGGAAAGGGTGGCTTTGAGGCTGAAGGCAGCAGCAAAGCCCGCAGCCCCCAGGTCTGTGGGGCCAAGCAAGCGGTTCCCAAAGAGCTTTAGAACAAGGCATAGTTTTCCCTGCTGGCTCTCTGGGCGGGGGACCCATCTGCAGCCGTATGGCCATTTTTGAGCCTGGAGCAGTGTCAAGTGGGAAAGGGTGGTTTTGAGGGTGAAGGCAGCAGGAAAGCCCGCAGCCCCCAGGTCTGTGGGGCTACGCAAGCGGTTCCCAAAGAGCTTTAGAACAAGGCATAGTTTTCCCTGCTGGCTCTTTGGGCGGGGGACCCATCTCCAGCCGTATGGCCATTTTTGTGCCTGGCGCGGCGCCAAGTGGGAAAGGGTGGTGTCGAGGCTGAAGGCAGCAGGAAAGCCCGCAGCCCCCACGTCTGTGGGGCCAAGCAAGCGGTTCCCAAAGAGCTTTAGAACAAGGCATAGTTTTCCCTGCTGGCTCTTTGGGCGGGGGACCCATCTCCAGCCATAGGCCATTTTTGTGCTTGATAGGGCGCCAAGTGGGAAAGGGTGGCTTTGAGGCTGAAGGCAGCAGGAAAGCCTGCAGCCCCCAGGTCTGTGGGGCTACGCAAGCAGTTCCCAAAGAGCTTTAGAACAAGGCATAGTTTTCCCTGCTGGCTCTTTGGGCGGGGGACCCATCTCCAGCCATAGGCCATTTTTGTGCCTGGCCTGGCGCCCAGTGGGAAAGGGTGGCTTTGAGGCTTGAAGGCAGCAGGAAAGCCCGCAGCCCCCAGGTCTGTGGGGCTACGCAAGCGGTTCCCAAAGAGCTTTAGAACAAGGCATAGTTTTCCCTGCTGGCTCTCTGGGAGGGGGACCCATCTCCAGCCGTATGGCCATTTTTGAGCCTGGCGCGGCGCCAAGTGGGAAAGGGTTGTGTCGAGGCTAAAGGCAGCAGGAAAGCCCGCAGCCCCCAGGTCTGTGGGGCTACGCAAGCGGTTCCCAAAGAGCTTTAGAACAAGGCATAATTTTCCCTGCTGGCTCTTTGGGCGGGGGACCCATCTCCAGCCGTATGGCCATTTTTGTGCCTGGCGCAGCGCCAAGTGGGAAAGGGTGGTTTTGAGGCTGAAGGCAGCAGCAAAGCCCGCAGCCCCCAGGTCTGTGGGGCTACGCAAGTGGTTCCCAAAGAGCTTTAGAACAAGGCATAGTTTTCCCTGCTGGCTCTTTGGGCGGGGGACCCATCTCCAGCCGTATGGCCATTTTTGTGCCTGGCCGGGGGCCAAGTGGGAAAGGGTGGTTTTGAGGCTGAAGGCAGCAGGAAAGCCCGCAGCCCCTAGGTCTGTGGGGCCAAGCAAGCGGTTCCCAAAGAGCTTTAGAACAAGGCATAGTTTTCCCTGCTGGCTCTTTGGGCATGGGACCCATCTCCAGCCATAGGCCATTTTTGTGCTTGATAGGGCGCCAAGTGGGAAAGGGTTGCTTTGAGGCTGAAGGCAGCAGGAAAGCCCGCAGCCCCCAGGTCTGTGGGGCTATGCAAGCGGTTCCCAAAGAGCTTTAGAACAAGGCATAGTTTTCCCTGCTGGCTCTCTGGGCGGGGGACCCATCTCCAGCCGTATGGCCATTTTTGAGCCTGGCGCGGCGCCAGGTGGGAAAGGGTGGCTTTGAGGCTGAAGGCAGGAGCAAAGCCCGCAACCCCCAGGTCTGTGGTGCTACGCAAGCGGTTCCCAAAGAGCTTTAGAACAAGGCATAGTTTTCCCAGCTGGCTCTTAGGGCATGGGACCCATCTCCAGACATAGGCCATTTTTGTGCCTGGCGCAGCGCCAAGTGGGAAAGGGTGCTGTCGAGGCTGAAGGCAGCAGGAAAGCCCGCAGCCCCAAGGTCTGTGGGGCTACGCAAGCGGTTCCCAAAGAGCTTTAGAACAAGGCACAGTTTTCCCTGCTGGCTCTTTGGGCGGGGGACCCATCTCCAGTCGTATGGCTATTTTTATGCCTGGCGCGTTGCGTAGTGGGAAACGGTGGTTTTGAGGCTGAAGGCAGCAGGAAAGCCTGCAGCCCCCAGGTCTGTGGGGCTACGCAAGCGGTTCCCAAAGAGCTTTAGAACAAGGCATAGTTTTCCCTGCTGGCTCTTTGGGCGGGGGACCCATCTCCAGCCGTATATCCATTTTTGTGCCTGATGCGGCGCAAAGTGGGAAAGGGTGGCTTTGAGGCTGAAGGCAGCAGGAAAGCCCGCAGCCCCCAGGTCTGTGCGGCTACGCAAGCGGTCCCCAAAGAGCTTTAGAACAAGGCATAGTTTTCCCTGCTGGCTCTTTGGGCGGGGGACCCATCTCCAGCCGTATGGCCATTTTTGTGCCTGGCGCGGCGCCAAGTGGGTAAGGGTGGTGTCGAGGCTGAAGGCAGCAGCAAAGCCTGCAGCCCCCAGGTCTGTGGGGCCAAGCGAGCGGTTCCCAAAGAGCTTTAGAACAAGGCAGAGTTTTCCCTGCTGGCTCTTTGGGCATGGGACCCATCTCCAGCCATATGGCCATTTTTGTGCCTGGCCCGGCGCCAAGAGGGAAAGGGTGGTGTCGAGGCTAAAGGCAGCAAGAAAGCCCGCAGCCCCCAGGTCTGTGGGGCTACGCAAGCGGTTCCCAAAGAGCTTTAGAACAAGGCATAGTTTTCCCTGCTGGCTCTTTGGGCGGGGGACTCATCTCCAGCCGTATGGCCATTTTTGTGCATGGCGCAGCGCCAAGTGGGAAATGGTGGTATCGAGGCTGAAGGCAGCAGGAAAGCCCGCAGCCCCCACGTCTTTGGGGCTACGCAAGCGGTTCCCAAAGAGCTTTAGAACAAGGCATAGTTTTCCCTGCTGGCTCTTTGGGCATGGGACCCATCTCCACCCATAGGCCATTTTTGTGCCTGATAGGGCGCCAAGTGGGAAAGGGTGGCTTTGAGGCTGAAGGCAGCAGGAAAGCCCGCAGCCCCCAGGTCTGTGGGGCTACGCAAGCGGTTCCCAAAGAGCTTTAGAACAAGGCATAGTTTTCCCTGCTGGCTCTTTGGGTGGGGGACCCATCTCCAGCCGTATGGCTATTTTTGTGCCTGACGCGGTGCGTAGTGGCATAGGGTGGTTTTGAGGCTGAAGGCAGCAGGAAAGCCCGCAGCCCCCACGTCTGTGGGGCCAAGCAAGCGGTTCCCAAAGAGCTTTAGAACAAGGCATAGTTTTCCCTGCTGGCTCTTTGGGCGGGGGACCCATCTCCAGCCGTATGGCCATTTTTGTGCCTGGCGCGGTGCGTAGTGGGAAAGGGTGGTTTTGAGGCTGAAGGCAGCAGGAAAGCCCGCAGCCCCTAGGTCTGTGGTGCCAAGCAAGCGGTTCCCAAAGAGCTTTAGAACAAGGCATTGTTTTCCCTGCTGGCTCTTTGGGCATGGGACCCATCTCCAGCCATAGGCCATTTTTGTGCTTGATAGGGCGCCAAGTGGGAAAGGGTTGCTTTGAGGCTGAAGACAGCAGGAAAGCCCGCAGCCCCCAGGTCTGTGGGGCTACGCAAGCGGTTCCCAAAGAGCTTTAGAACAAGGCATAGTTTTCCCTGCTGGCTCTCTGGGCGGGGGACCCATCTCCAGCCGTATGGCCATTTTTGAGCCTGGCGCGGCGCCAGGTGGGAAAGGGTGGCTTTGAGGCTGAAGGCAGGAGCAAAGCCCGCAACCCCCAGGTCTGTGGTGCTACGCAAGCGGTTCCCAAAGAGCTTTAGAACAAGGCATAGTTTTCCCAGCTGGCTCTTAGGGCATGGGACCCATCTCCAGACATAGGCCATTTTTGTGCCTGGCGCGGCGCCAAGTGGGAAAGGGTGCTGTCGAGGCTGAAGGCAGCAGGAAAGCCCGCAGCCCCAAGGTCTGTGGGGCTACGCAAGCGGTTCCCAAAGAGCTTTAGAACAAGGCATAGTTTTCCCTGCTGGCTCTTTGGGCGGGGGACCCATCTCCAGCCGTATATCCATTTTTGTGCCTGATGCGGCGCAAAGTGGGAAAGGGTGGCTTTGAGGCTGAAGGCAGCAGGAAAGCCCGCAGCCCCCAGGTCTGTGCGGCTACGCAAGCGGTCCCCAAAGAGCTTTAGAACAAGGCATAGTTTTCCCTGCTGGCTCTTTGGGCGGGGGACCCATCTCCAGCCGTATGGCCATTTTTGTGCCTGGCGCGGCGCCAAGTGGGAAAGGGTGGTGTCGAGGCTGAAGGCAGCAGCAAAGCCTGCAGCCCCCAGGTCTGTGGGGCCAAGCGAGCGGTTCCCAAAGAGCTTTAGAACAAGGCAGAGTTTTCCCTGCTGGCTCTTTGGGCATGGGACCCATCTCCAGCCATATGGCCATTTTTGTGCCTGGCCCGGCGCCAAGAGGGAAAGGGTGGTGTCGAGGCTAAAGGCAGCAAGAAAGCCCGCAGCCCCCAGGTCTGTGGGGCTACGCAAGCGGTTCCCAAAGAGCTTTAGAACAAGGCATAGTTTTCCCTGCTGGCTCTTTGGGCGGGGGACTCATCTCCAGCCGTATGGCCATTTTTGTGCATGGCGCAGCGCCAAGTGGGAAATGGTGGTATCGAGGCTGAAGGCAGCAGGAAAGCCCGCAGCCCCCACGTCTGTGGGGCTACGCAAGCGGTTCCCAAAGAGCTTTAGAACAAGGCATAGTTTTCCCTGCTGGCTCTTTGGGCATGGGACCCATCTCCACCCATAGGCCATTTTTGTGCCTGATAGGGCGCCAAGTGGGAAAGGGTGGCTTTGAGGCTGAAGGCAGCAGGAAAGCCCGCAGCCCCCAGGTCTGTGGGGCTACGCAAGCGGTTCCCAAAGAGCTTTAGAACAAGGCATAGTTTTCCCTGCTGGCTCTTTGAGTGGGGGACCCATCTCCAGCCGTATGGCTATTTTTGTGCCTGACGCGGTGCGTAGTGGCATAGGGTGGTTTTGAGGCTGAAGGCAGCAGGAAAGCCCGCAGCCCCTAGGTCTGTGGGGCCAAGCAAGCGGTTCCCAAAGAGCTTTAGAACAAGGCATAGTTTTCCCTGCTGGCTCTTTGGGCATGGGACCCATCTCCAGCCATAGGCCATTTTTGTGCTTGATAGGGCGCCAAGTGGGAAAGGGTTGCTTTGAGGCTGAAGACAGCAGGAAAGCCCGCAGCCCCCAGGTCTGTGGGGCTACGCAAGTGGTTCCCAAAGAGCTTTAGAACAAGGCATAGTTTTCCCTGCTGGCTCTCTGGGCGGGGGACCCATCTCCAGCCGTATGGCCATTTTTGAGCCTGGCACGGCGCCAGGTGGGAAAGGGTGGCTTTGAGGCTGAAGGCAGGAGCAAAGCCCGCAACCCCCAGGTCTGTGGTGCTACGCAAGCGGTTCCCAAAGAGCTTTAGAACAAGGCATAGTTTTCCCAGCTGGCTCTTAGGGCATGGGACCCATCTCCAGACATAGGCCATTTTTGTGCCTGGCGCGGCGCCAAGTGGGAAAGGGTGCTGTCGAGGCTGAAGGCAGCAGGAAAGCCCGCAGCCCCAAGGTCTGTGGGGCTACGCAAGCGGTTCCCAAAGAGCTTTAGAACAAGGCCTAGTTTTCCCTGCTGGCTCTTTGGGCGGGGGACCCATCTCCAGTCGTATGGCTATTTTTATGCCTGGCGCGTTGCGTAGTGGGAAAGGGTGGTTTTGAGGCTGAAGGCAGCAGGAAAGCCTGCAGCCCCCAGGTCTGTGGGGCTACGCAAGCGGTTCCCAAAGAGCTTTAGAACAAGGCATAGTTTTCCCTGCTGGCTCTTTGGGCGGGGGACCCATCTCCAGCCGTATATCCATTTTTGTGCCTGATGCGGCGCAAAGTGGGAAAGGGTGGCTTTGAGGCTGAAGGCAGCAGGAAAGCCCGCAGCCCCCAGGTCTGTGCGGCTACGCAAGCGGTCCCCAAAGAGCTTTAGAACAAGGCATAGTTTTCCCTGCTGGCTCTTTGGGCGGGGGACCCATCTCCAGCCGTATGGCCATTTTTGTGCCTGGCGCGGCGCCAAGTGGGTAAGGGTGGTGTCGAGGCTGTAGGCAGCAGCAAAGCCTGCAGCCCCCAGGTCTGTGGGGCCAAGCAAGCGGTTCCCAAAGAGCTTTAGAACAAGGCATAGTTTTCCCTGCTGGCTCTTTGGGCATGGGACCCATCTCCAGCCGTATGGCCATTTTTGTGCCTGGCGCGGCGCCAAGTGGGAAAGGGTGGCTTTGAGGCTGAAGGCAGCAGCAAAGCCCGCAGCCCCCAGGTCTGTGGGGCTACGCAAGCGGTTCCCAGAGACCTTTAGAACAAGGCATAGTTTTCCCTGCTGGCTCTTTGGGCATGGGACCCATCTCCAGCCATATGGCCATTTTTGTGCCTGGCCCGGCGCCAAGAGGGAAAGGGTGGTGTCGAGGCTAAAGGCAGCAGGAAAGCCCGCAGCCCCCAGGTCTGTGGGGCTACGCAAGCGGTTCCCAAAGAGCTTTAGAACAAGGCATAGTTTTCCCTGCTGGCTCTTTGGGCGGGGGACTCATCTCCAGCCGTATGGCCATTTTTGTGCATGGCGCAGCGCCAAGTGGGAAATGGTGGTATCGAGGCTGAAGGCAGCAGGAAAGCCCGCAGCCCCCACGTCTGTGGGGCTACGCAAGCGGTTCCCAAAGAGCTTTAGAACAAGGCATAGTTTTCCCTGCTGGCTCTTTGGGCATGGGACCCATCTCCACCCATAGGCCATTTTTGTGCCTGATAGGGCGCCAAGTGGGAAAGGGTGTCTTTGAGGCTGAAGACAGCAGGAAAGCCTGCAGCCCCCAGGTCTGTGGGGCTACGCAAGCGGTTCCCAAAGAGCTTTAGAACAAGGCATAGTTTTCCCTGCTGGCTCTTTGGGTGGGGGACCCATCTCCAGCCGTATGGCTATTTTTGTGCCTGACGCGGTGCGTAGTGGCATAGGGTGGTTTTGAGGCTGAAGGCAGCAGGAAAGCCCGCAGCCCCCACGTCTGTGGGGCCAAGCAAGCGGTTCCCAAAGAGCTTTAGAACAAGGCATAGTTTTCCCTGCTGGCTCTTTGGGCGGGGGACCCATCTCCAGCCGTATGGCCATTTTTGTGCCTGGCGCGGTGCGTAGTGGGAAAGGGTGGTTTTGACGCTGAAGGCAGCAGGAAAGCCCGCAGCCCCCAGGTCTGTGGGGCTACGCAAGCGGTTCCCAAAGAGCTTTAGAACAAGGCATAGTTTTCCCTGCTGGCTCTTTGGGCGGGGGACCCATCTCCAGCCGTATGGCCATTTTTGTGCCTGGCGCGGCGCCAAGTGGGTAAGGGTGGTGTCGAGGCTGAAGGCAGCAGCAAAGCCTGCAGCCCCCAGGTCTGTGGGGCTACGCAAGCGGTTCCCAAAGAGCTTTAGAACAAGGCATAGTTTTCCCTGCTGGCTCTTTGGGCGGGGGACCCATCTCCAGCCGTATGGCCATTTTTGTGCCTGATAGGGCGCCAAGTGGGAAAGGGTGGTGTCGAGGCTGAAGACAGCAGGAAAGCCCGCAGCCCCCACGTCTGTGGGGCCAAGCAAGCGGTTCCAAAAGAGCTTTAGAACAAGGCATAGTTTTCCCTGCTGGCTCTTTGGGCATGGGACCCATCTCCAGCCATAGGCCATTTTTGTGCCTGGCGCGGCGCCAAGTGGGAAAGGGTGGCTTTGAGGCTGAAGACAGCAGGAAAGCCTGCAGCTCCCAGGTCTGTGGGGCTATGCAAGCGGTTCCCAAAGAGCTTTAGAACAAGGCATAGTTTTCCCTGCTGGCTCTTTGGGCGGGGGACCCATCTCCAGCCGTATGGCCATTTTTGTGCCTGGCGCGGCGCCAAGTGGGAAAGGGTGGCTTTGAGGCTGAAGGCAGCAGGAAAGCCCGCAGCCCCCAGGTCTGTGGGGCTACGCAAGCGGTTCCCAAAGAGCTTTAGAACAAGGCATAGTTTTCCCTGCTGGCTCTTTGGGTGGGGGACCCATCTCCAGACGTATGGCCATTTTTGTGCCTGGCGCGGTGCGTATTGGCATAGGGTGGTTTTGAGGCTGAAGGCAGCAGGAAAGCCCGCAGCCCCCACGTCTGTGGGGCCAAGCAAGCGGTTCCCAGAGAGCTTTAGAACAAGGCATAGTTTTCCCTGCTGGCTCTTTGGGCGGGGGACCCATCTCCAGCCATATGGCCATTTTTGTGCCTGGCGCGGTGCGTAGTGGGAAAGGGTGGTTTTGAGGCTGAAGGCAGCAGGAAAGCCCGCAGCCCCCACGTCTCTGGGGCCAAGCAAGCGGTTCCCAAAGAGCTTTAGAACAAGGCATAGTTTTCCCTGCTGGCTCTTTGGGCATGGGACCCATCTCCAGCCATAGGCCATTTTTGTGCCTGGCGCGGCGCCAAGTGGGAAAGGGTGGCTTTGAGGCTGAAGGCAGCAGCAAAGCCCGCAGCCCCCAGGTCTGTGGGGCTACGCAAGCGGTTCCCAAAGAGCTTTAGAACAAGGCATAGTTTTCCCTGCTGGCTCTTTGGGCGGGGGACCCATCTCCAGCCGTATGGCCATTTTTGTGCCTGATAGGGCGCCAAGTGGGAAAGGGTGGTGTCGAGGCTGAAGACAGCAGGAAAGCCTGCAGCCCCCAGGTCTGTGGGGCTACGCAAGCGGTTCCCAAAGAGCTTTAGAACAAGGCATAGTTTTCCCTGCTGGCTCTTTGGGCGGGGGACCCATCTCCAGCCGTATGGCCATTTTTGAGCCTGGCGCGGCGCCAGGTGGGAAAGGGTGGCTTTGAGGCTGAAGGCAGGAGCAAAGCCTGCAGCCCCCAGGTCTGTGGGGCTACGCAAGCGGTTCCCAAAGAGCTTTAGAACAAGGCATAGTTTTCCCTGCTGGCTCTTAGGGCGGGGGACCCATCTCCAGCCGTATGGCCATTTTTGAGCCTGGCGCAGCGCCAAGTGGGAAAGGGTGGTGTCGAGGCTGAAGGCAGCAGGAAAGCCCGCAGCCCCCAGGTCTGTGGGGCTACGCAAGCGGTTCCCAAAGAGCTTTAGAACAAGGCATAGTTTTCCCTGCTGGCTCTTTTGGCAGGGGACCCATCTCCAGCCGTATGGCCATTTTTGTGCCTGGCGCGGTGCGTAGTGGGAAAGGGTGGTGTTGAGGCTGAAGGCAGCAGCAAAGACTGCAGCCCCCAGGTCTGTGGGGCCAAGCAAGCGGTTCCCAAAGAGCTTTAGAACAAGGCATAGTTTTCCCTGCTGGCTCTTTGGGCGGGGGACCCATCTCCAGCCGTATGGCCATTTTTGTGCCTGGCCCGGCGCCAAGTGGGAAAGGGTGGCTTTGAGGCTGAAGGCAGCAGCAAAGCCCGCAGCCCCCAGGTCTGTGGGGCTACGCAAGCGGTTCCCAAAGAGCTTTAGAACAAGGCATAGTTTTCCCTGCTGGCTCTCTGGGCGGGGGACCCATCTGCAGCCGTATGGCCATTTTTGAGCCTGGAGCAGTGCCAAGTGGGAAAGGGTGGTTTTGAGGGTGAAGGCAGCAGGAAAGCCCGCAGCCCCCAGGTCTGTGGGGATACGCAAGCGGTTCCCAAAGAGCTTTAGAACAAGGCATAGTTTTCCCTGCTGGCTCTTTGGGCGGGGGACCCATCTCCAGCCGTATGGCCATTTTTGTGCCTGGCGCGGCGCCAAGTGGGAAAGGGTGGTGTCGAGGCTGAAGGCAGCAGGAAAGCCCGCAGCCCCCACGTCTGTGGGGCCAAGCAAGCGGTTCCCAAAGAGCTTTAGAACAAGGCATAGTTTTCCCTGCTGGCTCTTTGGGCCTGGGACCCATCTCCAGCCATAGGCCATTTTTGTGCTTGATAGGGCGCCAAGTGGGAAAGGGTGGCTTTGAGGCTGAAGGCAGCAGGAAAGCCTGCAGCCCCGAGGTCTGTGGGGCTACGCAAGCAGTTCCCAAAGAGCTTTAGAACAAGGCATAATTTTCCCTGCTGGCTCTTTGTTCGGGGGACCCATCTCCAGCCATAGGCCATTTTTGTGCCTGGCCCGGCGCCCAGTGGGAAAGGGTGGCTTTGAGTCTTGAAGGCAGCAGGAAAGCCCGCAGCCCCCAGGTCTGTGGGGCTACGCAAGCGGTTCCCAAAGAGCTTTAGAACAAGGCATAGTTTTCCCTGCTGGCTCTCTGGGAGGGGGACCCATCTCCAGCCGTATGGCCATTTTTGAGCCTGGCGCGGCGCCAAGTGGGAAAGGGTTGTGTCGAGGCTAAAGGCAGCAGGAAAGCCCGCAGCCCCCAGGTCTGTGGGGCTACGCAAGCGGTTCCCAAAGAGCTTTAGAACAAGGCATAATTTTCCCTGCTGGCTCTTTGGGCGGGGGACCCATCTCCAGCCGTATGGCCATTTTTGTGCCTGGCGCAGCGCCAAGTGGGAAAGGGTGGTTTTGAGGCTGAAGGCAGCAGCAAAGCCTGCAGCCCCCAGGTCTGTGGGGCTACGCAAGCGGTTCCCAAAGAGCTTTAGAACAAGGCATAGTTTTCCCTGCTGGCTCTTTGGGCGGGGGACCCATCTCCAGCCGTATGGCCATTTTTGTGCCTGGCCGGGGGCCAAGTGGGAAAGGGTGGTTTTGAGGCTGAAGGCAGCAGGAAAGCCCGCAGCCCCCAGGTGTGTGGGGCTACGCAAGCGGTTCCCAAAGAGCTTTAGAACAAGGCATAGTTTTCCCTGCTGGCTCTTTGGGCATGGGACCCATCTCCAGCCATAGGCCATTTTTGTGCTTGATAGGGCGCCAAGTGGGAAAGGGTTGCTTTGAGGCTGAAGACAGCAGGAAAGCCTGCAGCCCCCAGGTCTCTGGGGCTACGCAAGCGGTTCCCAAAGAGCTTTAGAACAAGGCATAGTTTTCCCTGCTGGCTCTCTGGGCGGGGGACCCATCTCCAGCCGTATGGCCATTTTTGAGCCTGGCGCGGCGCCAGGTGGGAAAGGGTGGATTTGAGGCTGAAGGCAGGAGCAAAGCCTGCAGCCCCCAGGTCTGTGGTGCTACGCAAGCGGTTCCCAAAGAGCTTTAGAACAAGGCATAGTTTTCCCAGCTGGCTCTTAGGGCATGGGACCCATCTCCAGCCATAGGCCATTTTTGTGCCTGGCGCGAAGCCAAGTGGGAAAGGGTGCTGTCGAGGCTGAAGGCAGCAGGAAAGCCCGCAGCCCCAAGGTCTGTGGGGCTACGCAAGCGGTTCCCAAAGAGCTTTAGAACAAGGCATAGTTTTCCCTGCTGGCTCTTTGGGCGGGGGACCCATCTCCAGTCGTATGGCTATTTTTATGCCTGGCGTGTTGCGTAGTGGGAAAGGGTGGTTTTGAGGCTGAAGGCAGCAGGAAAGCCTGCAGCCCCCAGGTCTGTGGGGCTACGCAAGCGGTTCCCAAAGAGCTTTAGAACAAGGCATAGTTTTCCCTGCTGGCTCTTTGGGCGGGGGACCCATCTCCAGCCGTATGGCCATTTTTGTGCCTGGCCGGGGGCCAAGTGGGAAAGGGTGGTTTTGAGGCTGAAGGCAGCAGGAAAGCCCGCAGCCCCCACGTGTGTGGGGCTACGCAAGCGGTTCCCAAAGAGCTTTAGAACAAGGCATAGTTTTCCCTGCTGGCTCTTTGGGCATGGGACCCATCTCCAGCCATAGGCCATTTTTGTGCTTGATAGGGCGCCAAGTGGGAAAGGGTGGTGTCGAGGCTGAAGGCAGCAGGAAAGCCCGCAGCCCCCAGGTCTGTGCGGCTACGCAAGCGGTTCCCAAAGAGCTTTAGAACAAGGCATAATTTTCCCTGCTGGCTCTTTGGGCGGGGGACCCATCTCCAGCCGTACGGCCATTTTTGTGCCTGGCGCGGCGCCAAGAGGGAAAGGGTGGTGTCGAGGCTAAAGGCAGCAGGAAAGCCCGCAGCCCCCAGGTCTGTGGGGCTACGCAAGCGGTTCCCAAAGAGCTTTAGAACAAGGCATAGTTTTCCCTGCTGGCTCTTTGGGCGGGGGACCCATCTCCAGCCGTATGGCCATTTTTGTGCATGGCGCAGCGCCAAGTGGGAAAGGGTGGCTTTGAGGCTGAAGGCAGCAGGAAAGCCCGCAGCCCCCAGGTCTGTGGGGCTACGCAAGCGGTTCCCAAAGAGCTTTAGAACAAGGCATAGTTTTCCCTGCTGGCTCTTTGGGCATGGGACCCATCTCCACCCATAGGCCATTTTTGTGCCTGATAGGGCGCCAAGTGAGAAAGGGTGGCTTTGAGGCTAAAGACAGCAGGAAAGCCTGCAGCCCCCAGGTCTGTGGGGCTACGCAAGCGGTTCCCAAAGAGCTTTAGAACAAGGCATAGTTTTCCCTGCTGGCTCACTGGGAGGGGGACCCATCTCCAGCCGTATGGCCATTTTTGAGCCTGGCGCGGCGCCAAGTGGGAAAGGGTTGTGTCGAGGCTAAAGGCAGCAGGAAAGCCCGCAGCCCCCAGGTCTGTGGGGCTACGCAAGCGGTTCCCAAAGAGCTTTAGAACAAGGCATAGTTTTCCCTGCTGGCTCTTTGGGCGGGGGACCCATCTCCAGCCGTATGGCCATTTTTGTGCCTGGCCGGGGGCCAAGTGGGAAAGGGTGGTTTTGAGGCTGAAGGCAGCAGGAAAGCCCGCAGCCCCTAGGTCTGTGGGGCCAAGCAAGCGGTTCCCAAAGAGCTTTAGAACAAGGCATAGTTTTCCCTGCTGGCTCTTAGGGCGGGGGACCCATCTCCAGCCGTATGGCCATTTTTGTGCCTGGCGAAGCCCCAAGAGGGAAAGGGTGGCTTTGAATCTGAAGGCAGCAGGAAAGCCCGCAGCCCCCAGGTCTGTGGGGCTACGCAAGCGGTTCCCAAAGAGCTTTAGAACAAGGCATAGTTTTCCCTGCTGGCTCTTTTGGCAGGGGACCCATCTCCAGCCGTATGGCCATTTTTGTGCCTGGCGCGGTGCGTAGTGGGAAAGGGTGGTGTTGAGGCTGAAGGCAGCAGCAAAGCCTGCAGCCCCCAGGTCTGTGGGGCCAAGCAAGCGGTTCCCAAAGAGCTTTAGAACAAGGCATAGTTTTCCCAGCTGGCTCTTTGGGCGGGGGACCCATCTCCAGCCGTATGGCCATTTTTGTGCCTGGCCCGGCGCCAAGTGGGAAAGGGTGGCTTTGAGGCTGAAGGCAGCAGCAAAGCCCGCAGCCCCCAGGTCTGTGGGGCTACGCAAGCGGTTCCCAAAGAGCTTTAGAACAAGGCATAGTTTTCCCTGCTGGCTCTCTGGGCGGGGGACCCATCTGCAGCCGTATGGCCATTTTTGAGCCTGGAGCAGTGCCAAGTGGGAAAGGGTGGTTTTGAGGGTGAAGGCAGCAGGAAAGCCCGCAGCCCCCAGGTCTGTGGGGCTACGCAAGCGGTTCCCAAAGAGCTTTAGAACAAGGCATAGTTTTCCCTGCTGGCTCTTTGGGCGGGGGACCCATCTCCAGCCGTATGGCCATTTTTGTGCCTGGCGCGGCGCCAAGTGGGAAAGGGTGGTGTCGAGGCTGAAGGCAGCAGGAAAGCCCGCAGCCCCCACGTCTGTGGGGCCAAGCAAGCGGTTCCCAAAGAGCTTTAGAACAAGGCATAGATTTCCCTGCTGGCTCTTTGGGCGGGGGACCCATCTCCAGCCATAGGCCATTTTTGTGCTTGATAGGGCACCAAGTGGGAAAGGGTGGCTTTGAGGCTGAAGGCAGCAGGAAAGCCTGCAGCCCCCAGGTCTGTGGGGCTACGCAAGCAGTTCCCAAAGAGCTTTAGAACAAGGCATAGTTTTCCCTGCTGGCTCTTTGTTCGGGGGACCCATCTCCAGCCATAGGCCATTTTTGTGCCTGATAGGGCGCCCAGTGGGAAAGGGTGGCTTTGAGGCTTGAAGGCAGCAGGAAAGCCCGCAGCCCCCAGGTCTGTGGGGCTACGCAAGCGGTTCCCAAAGAGCTTTAGAACAAGGCATAGTTTTCCCTGCTGGCTCTCTGGGAGGGGGACCCATCTCCAGCCGTATGGCCATTTTTGAGCCTGGCGCGGCGCCAAGTGGGAAAGGGTTGTGTCGAGGCTAAAGGCAGCAGGAAAGCCCGCAGCCCCCAGGTCTGTGGGGCTACGCAAGCGGTTCCCAAAGAGCTTTAGAACAAGGCATAATTTTCCCTGCTGGCTCTTTGGGCGGGGGACCCATCTCCAGCCGTATGGCCATTTTTGTGCCTGGCGCAGCGCCAAGTGGGAAAGGGTGGTTTTGAGGCTGAAGGCAGCAGCAAAGCCTGCAGCCCCCAGGTCTGTGGGGCTACGCAAGCGGTTCCCAAAGAGCTTTAGAACAAGGCATAGTTTTCCCTGCTGGCTCTTTGGGCGGGGGACCCATCTCCAGCCGTATGGCCATTTTTGTGCCTGGCCGGGGGCCAAGTGGGAAAGGGTGGTTTTGAGGCTGAAGGCAGCAGGAAAGCCCGCAGCCCCTAGGTCTGTGAGGCCAAGCAAGCGGTTCCCAAAGAGCTTTAGAACAAGGCATAGTTTTCCCTGCTGGCTCTTTTGGCGGGGGACCCATCTCCAGCCGTATGGCCATTTTTGAGCCTGGCGCGGCGCCAAGTGGGAAAGGGTGGTGTCGAGGCTGAAGGCAGCAGGAAAGCCCGCAGCCCCCAGGTCTGTGGGGCCAAGCAAGCGGTTCCCAAAGAGCTTTAGAACAAGGCATAGTTTTCCCTGCTGGCTCTTTGGGCGGGGGACCCATCTCCAGCCGTATGGCCATTTTTGTGCCTGGCGCGGCGCCAAGTGGGAAAGGGTGGCTTTGAGGCTGAAGGCAGCAGCAAAGCCCGCAGCCCCCAGGTCTGTGGGGCCAAGCAAGCGGTTCCCAAAGAGCTTTAGAACAAGGCATAGTTTTCCCTGCTGGCTCTCTGGGCGGGGGACCCATCTGCAGCCGTATGGCCATTTTTGAGCCTGGAGCAGTGTCAAGTGGGAAAGGGTGGTTTTGAGGGTGAAGGCAGCAGGAAAGCCCGCAGCCCCCAGGTCTGTGGGGCTACGCAAGCGGTTCCCAAAGAGCTTTAGAACAAGGCATAGTTTTCCCTGCTGGCTCTTTGGGCGGGGGACCCATCTCCAGCCGTATGGCCATTTTTGTGCCTGGCGCGGCGCCAAGTGGGAAAGGGTGGTGTCGAGGCTGAAGGCAGCAGGAAAGCCCGCAGCCCCCACGTCTGTGGGGCCAAGCAAGCGGTTCCCAAAGAGCTTTAGAACAAGGCATAGTTTTCCCTGCTGGCTCTTTGGGCGGGGGACCCATCTCCAGCCATAGGCCATTTTTGTGCTTGATAGGGCGCCAAGTGGGAAAGGGTGGCTTTGAGGCTGAAGGCAGCAGGAAAGCCTGCAGCCCCCAGGTCTGTGGGGCTACGCAAGCAGTTCCCAAAGAGCTTTAGAACAAGGCATAGTTTTCCCTGCTGGCTCTTTGGGCGGGGGACCCATCTCCAGCCATAGGCCATTTTTGTGCCTGGCCTGGCGCCCAGTGGGAAAGGGTGGCTTTGAGGCTTGAAGGCAGCAGGAAAGCCCGCAGCCCCCAGGTCTGTGGGGCTACGCAAGCGGTTCCCAAAGAGCTTTAGAACAAGGCATAGTTTTCCCTGCTGGCTCTCTGGGAGGGGGACCCATCTCCAGCCGTATGGCCATTTTTGAGCCTGGCGCGGCGCCAAGTGGGAAAGGGTTGTGTCGAGGCTAAAGGCAGCAGGAAAGCCCGCAGCCCCCAGGTCTGTGGGGCTACGCAAGCGGTTCCCAAAGAGCTTTAGAACAAGGCATAATTTTCCCTGCTGGCTCTTTGGGCGGGGGACCCATCTCCAGCCGTATGGCCATTTTTGTGCCTGGCGCAGCGCCAAGTGGGAAAGGGTGGTTTTGAGGCTGAAGGCAGCAGCAAAGCCCGCAGCCCCCAGGTCTGTGGGGCTACGCAAGTGGTTCCCAAAGAGCTTTAGAACAAGGCATAGTTTTCCCTGCTGGCTCTTTGGGCGGGGGACCCATCTCCAGCCGTATGGCCATTTTTGTGCCTGGCCGGGGGCCAAGTGGGAAAGGGTGGTTTTGAGGCTGAAGGCAGCAGGAAAGCCCGCAGCCCCTAGGTCTGTGGGGCCAAGCAAGCGGTTCCCAAAGAGCTTTAGAACAAGGCATAGTTTTCCCTGCTGGCTCTTTGGGCATGGGACCCATCTCCAGCCATAGGCCATTTTTGTGCTTGATAGGGCGCCAAGTGGGAAAGGGTTGCTTTGAGGCTGAAGGCAGCAGGAAAGCCCGCAGCCCCCAGGTCTGTGGGGCTATGCAAGCGGTTCCCAAAGAGCTTTAGAACAAGGCATAGTTTTCCCTGCTGGCTCTCTGGGCGGGGGACCCATCTCCAGCCGTATGGCCATTTTTGAGCCTGGCGCGGCGCCAGGTGGGAAAGGGTGGCTTTGAGGCTGAAGGCAGGAGCAAAGCCCGCAACCCCCAGGTCTGTGGTGCTACGCAAGCGGTTCCCAAAGAGCTTTAGAACAAGGCATAGTTTTCCCAGCTGGCTCTTAGGGCATGGGACCCATCTCCAGACATAGGCCATTTTTGTGCCTGGCGCAGCGCCAAGTGGGAAAGGGTGCTGTCGAGGCTGAAGGCAGCAGGAAAGCCCGCAGCCCCAAGGTCTGTGGGGCTACGCAAGCGGTTCCCAAAGAGCTTTAGAACAAGGCACAGTTTTCCCTGCTGGCTCTTTGGGCGGGGGACCCATCTCCAGTCGTATGGCTATTTTTATGCCTGGCGCGTTGCGTAGTGGGAAACGGTGGTTTTGAGGCTGAAGGCAGCAGGAAAGCCTGCAGCCCCCAGGTCTGTGGGGCTACGCAAGCGGTTCCCAAAGAGCTTTAGAACAAGGCATAGTTTTCCCTGCTGGCTCTTTGGGCGGGGGACCCATCTCCAGCCGTATATCCATTTTTGTGCCTGATGCGGCGCAAAGTGGGAAAGGGTGGCTTTGAGGCTGAAGGCAGCAGGAAAGCCCGCAGCCCCCAGGTCTGTGCGGCTACGCAAGCGGTCCCCAAAGAGCTTTAGAACAAGGCATAGTTTTCCCTGCTGGCTCTTTGGGCGGGGGACCCATCTCCAGCCGTATGGCCATTTTTGTGCCTGGCGCGGCGCCAAGTGGGTAAGGGTGGTGTCGAGGCTGAAGGCAGCAGCAAAGCCTGCAGCCCCCAGGTCTGTGGGGCCAAGCGAGCGGTTCCCAAAGAGCTTTAGAACAAGGCAGAGTTTTCCCTGCTGGCTCTTTGGGCATGGGACCCATCTCCAGCCATATGGCCATTTTTGTGCCTGGCCCGGCGCCAAGAGGGAAAGGGTGGTGTCGAGGCTAAAGGCAGCAAGAAAGCCCGCAGCCCCCAGGTCTGTGGGGCTACGCAAGCGGTTCCCAAAGAGCTTTAGAACAAGGCATAGTTTTCCCTGCTGGCTCTTTGGGCGGGGGACTCATCTCCAGCCGTATGGCCATTTTTGTGCATGGCGCAGCGCCAAGTGGGAAATGGTGGTATCGAGGCTGAAGGCAGCAGGAAAGCCCGCAGCCCCCACGTCTTTGGGGCTACGCAAGCGGTTCCCAAAGAGCTTTAGAACAAGGCATAGTTTTCCCTGCTGGCTCTTTGGGCATGGGACCCATCTCCACCCATAGGCCATTTTTGTGCCTGATAGGGCGCCAAGTGGGAAAGGGTGGCTTTGAGGCTGAAGGCAGCAGGAAAGCCCGCAGCCCCCAGGTCTGTGGGGCTACGCAAGCGGTTCCCAAAGAGCTTTAGAACAAGGCATAGTTTTCCCTGCTGGCTCTTTGGGTGGGGGACCCATCTCCAGCCGTATGGCTATTTTTGTGCCTGACGCGGTGCGTAGTGGCATAGGGTGGTTTTGAGGCTGAAGGCAGCAGGAAAGCCCGCAGCCCCCACGTCTGTGGGGCCAAGCAAGCGGTTCCCAAAGAGCTTTAGAACAAGGCATAGTTTTCCCTGCTGGCTCTTTGGGCGGGGGACCCATCTCCAGCCGTATGGCCATTTTTGTGCCTGGCGCGGTGCGTAGTGGGAAAGGGTGGTTTTGAGGCTGAAGGCAGCAGGAAAGCCCGCAGCCCCTAGGTCTGTGGTGCCAAGCAAGCGGTTCCCAAAGAGCTTTAGAACAAGGCATTGTTTTCCCTGCTGGCTCTTTGGGCATGGGACCCATCTCCAGCCATAGGCCATTTTTGTGCTTGATAGGGCGCCAAGTGGGAAAGGGTTGCTTTGAGGCTGAAGACAGCAGGAAAGCCCGCAGCCCCCAGGTCTGTGGGGCTACGCAAGCGGTTCCCAAAGAGCTTTAGAACAAGGCATAGTTTTCCCTGCTGGCTCTCTGGGCGGGGGACCCATCTCCAGCCGTATGGCCATTTTTGAGCCTGGCGCGGCGCCAGGTGGGAAAGGGTGGCTTTGAGGCTGAAGGCAGGAGCAAAGCCCGCAACCCCCAGGTCTGTGGTGCTACGCAAGCGGTTCCCAAAGAGCTTTAGAACAAGGCATAGTTTTCCCAGCTGGCTCTTAGGGCATGGGACCCATCTCCAGACATAGGCCATTTTTGTGCCTGGCGCGGCGCCAAGTGGGAAAGGGTGCTGTCGAGGCTGAAGGCAGCAGGAAAGCCCGCAGCCCCAAGGTCTGTGGGGCTACGCAAGCGGTTCCCAAAGAGCTTTAGAACAAGGCATAGTTTTCCCTGCTGGCTCTTTGGGCGGGGGACCCATCTCCAGCCGTATATCCATTTTTGTGCCTGATGCGGCGCAAAGTGGGAAAGGGTGGCTTTGAGGCTGAAGGCAGCAGGAAAGCCCGCAGCCCCCAGGTCTGTGCGGCTACGCAAGCGGTCCCCAAAGAGCTTTAGAACAAGGCATAGTTTTCCCTGCTGGCTCTTTGGGCGGGGGACCCATCTCCAGCCGTATGGCCATTTTTGTGCCTGGCGCGGCGCCAAGTGGGAAAGGGTGGTGTCGAGGCTGAAGGCAGCAGCAAAGCCTGCAGCCCCCAGGTCTGTGGGGCCAAGCGAGCGGTTCCCAAAGAGCTTTAGAACAAGGCAGAGTTTTCCCTGCTGGCTCTTTGGGCATGGGACCCATCTCCAGCCATATGGCCATTTTTGTGCCTGGCCCGGCGCCAAGAGGGAAAGGGTGGTGTCGAGGCTAAAGGCAGCAAGAAAGCCCGCAGCCCCCAGGTCTGTGGGGCTACGCAAGCGGTTCCCAAAGAGCTTTAGAACAAGGCATAGTTTTCCCTGCTGGCTCTTTGGGCGGGGGACTCATCTCCAGCCGTATGGCCATTTTTGTGCATGGCGCAGCGCCAAGTGGGAAATGGTGGTATCGAGGCTGAAGGCAGCAGGAAAGCCCGCAGCCCCCACGTCTGTGGGGCTACGCAAGCGGTTCCCAAAGAGCTTTAGAACAAGGCATAGTTTTCCCTGCTGGCTCTTTGGGCATGGGACCCATCTCCACCCATAGGCCATTTTTGTGCCTGATAGGGCGCCAAGTGGGAAAGGGTGGCTTTGAGGCTGAAGGCAGCAGGAAAGCCCGCAGCCCCCAGGTCTGTGGGGCTACGCAAGCGGTTCCCAAAGAGCTTTAGAACAAGGCATAGTTTTCCCTGCTGGCTCTTTGAGTGGGGGACCCATCTCCAGCCGTATGGCTATTTTTGTGCCTGACGCGGTGCGTAGTGGCATAGGGTGGTTTTGAGGCTGAAGGCAGCAGGAAAGCCCGCAGCCCCTAGGTCTGTGGGGCCAAGCAAGCGGTTCCCAAAGAGCTTTAGAACAAGGCATAGTTTTCCCTGCTGGCTCTTTGGGCATGGGACCCATCTCCAGCCATAGGCCATTTTTGTGCTTGATAGGGCGCCAAGTGGGAAAGGGTTGCTTTGAGGCTGAAGACAGCAGGAAAGCCCGCAGCCCCCAGGTCTGTGGGGCTACGCAAGCGGTTCCCAAAGAGCTTTAGAACAAGGCATAGTTTTCCCTGCTGGCTCTCTGGGCGGGGGACCCATCTCCAGCCGTATGGCCATTTTTGAGCCTGGCACGGCGCCAGGTGGGAAAGGGTGGCTTTGAGGCTGAAGGCAGGAGCAAAGCCCGCAACCCCCAGGTCTGTGGTGCTACGCAAGCGGTTCCCAAAGAGCTTTAGAACAAGGCATAGTTTTCCCAGCTGGCTCTTAGGGCATGGGACCCATCTCCAGACATAGGCCATTTTTGTGCCTGGCGCGGCGCCAAGTGGGAAAGGGTGCTGTCGAGGCTGAAGGCAGCAGGAAAGCCCGCAGCCCCAAGGTCTGTGGGGCTACGCAAGCGGTTCCCAAAGAGCTTTAGAACAAGGCCTAGTTTTCCCTGCTGGCTCTTTGGGCGGGGGACCCATCTCCAGTCGTATGGCTATTTTTATGCCTGGCGCGTTGCGTAGTGGGAAAGGGTGGTTTTGAGGCTGAAGGCAGCAGGAAAGCCTGCAGCCCCCAGGTCTGTGGGGCTACGCAAGCGGTTCCCAAAGAGCTTTAGAACAAGGCATAGTTTTCCCTGCTGGCTCTTTGGGCGGGGGACCCATCTCCAGCCGTATATCCATTTTTGTGCCTGATGCGGCGCAAAGTGGGAAAGGGTGGCTTTGAGGCTGAAGGCAGCAGGAAAGCCCGCAGCCCCCAGGTCTGTGCGGCTACGCAAGCGGTCCCCAAAGAGCTTTAGAACAAGGCATAGTTTTCCCTGCTGGCTCTTTGGGCGGGGGACCCATCTCCAGCCGTATGGCCATTTTTGTGCCTGGCGCGGCGCCAAGTGGGTAAGGGTGGTGTCGAGGCTGTAGGCAGCAGCAAAGCCTGCAGCCCCCAGGTCTGTGGGGCCAAGCAAGCGGTTCCCAAAGAGCTTTAGAACAAGGCATAGTTTTCCCTGCTGGCTCTTTGGGCATGGGACCCATCTCCAGCCGTATGGCCATTTTTGTGCCTGGCGCGGCGCCAAGTGGGAAAGGGTGGCTTTGAGGCTGAAGGCAGCAGCAAAGCCCGCAGCCCCCAGGTCTGTGGGGCTACGCAAGCGGTTCCCAGAGACCTTTAGAACAAGGCATAGTTTTCCCTGCTGGCTCTTTGGGCATGGGACCCATCTCCAGCCATATGGCCATTTTTGTGCCTGGCCCGGCGCCAAGAGGGAAAGGGTGGTGTCGAGGCTAAAGGCAGCAGGAAAGCCCGCAGCCCCCAGGTCTGTGGGGCTACGCAAGCGGTTCCCAAAGAGCTTTAGAACAAGGCATAGTTTTCCCTGCTGGCTCTTTGGGCGGGGGACTCATCTCCAGCCGTATGGCCATTTTTGTGCATGGCGCAGCGCCAAGTGGGAAATGGTGGTATCGAGGCTGAAGGCAGCAGGAAAGCCCGCAGCCCCCACGTCTGTGGGGCTACGCAAGCGGTTCCCAAAGAGCTTTAGAACAAGGCATAGTTTTCCCTGCTGGCTCTTTGGGCATGGGACCCATCTCCACCCATAGGCCATTTTTGTGCCTGATAGGGCGCCAAGTGGGAAAGGGTGTCTTTGAGGCTGAAGACAGCAGGAAAGCCTGCAGCCCCCAGGTCTGTGGGGCTACGCAAGCGGTTCCCAAAGAGCTTTAGAACAAGGCATAGTTTTCCCTGCTGGCTCTTTGGGTGGGGGACCCATCTCCAGCCGTATGGCTATTTTTGTGCCTGACGCGGTGCGTAGTGGCATAGGGTGGTTTTGAGGCTGAAGGCAGCAGGAAAGCCCGCAGCCCCCACGTCTGTGGGGCCAAGCAAGCGGTTCCCAAAGAGCTTTAGAACAAGGCATAGTTTTCCCTGCTGGCTCTTTGGGCGGGGGACCCATCTCCAGCCGTATGGCCATTTTTGTGCCTGGCGCGGTGCGTAGTGGGAAAGGGTGGTTTTGACGCTGAAGGCAGCAGGAAAGCCCGCAGCCCCCAGGTCTGTGGGGCTACGCAAGCGGTTCCCAAAGAGCTTTAGAACAAGGCATAGTTTTCCCTGCTGGCTCTTTGGGCGGGGGACCCATCTCCAGCCGTATGGCCATTTTTGTGCCTGGCGCGGCGCCAAGTGGGTAAGGGTGGTGTCGAGGCTGAAGGCAGCAGCAAAGCCTGCAGCCCCCAGGTCTGTGGGGCTACGCAAGCGGTTCCCAAAGAGCTTTAGAACAAGGCATAGTTTTCCCTGCTGGCTCTTTGGGCGGGGGACCCATCTCCAGCCGTATGGCCATTTTTGTGCCTGATAGGGCGCCAAGTGGGAAAGGGTGGTGTCGAGGCTGAAGACAGCAGGAAAGCCCGCAGCCCCCACGTCTGTGGGGCCAAGCAAGCGGTTCCAAAAGAGCTTTAGAACAAGGCATAGTTTTCCCTGCTGGCTCTTTGGGCATGGGACCCATCTCCAGCCATAGGCCATTTTTGTGCCTGGCGCGGCGCCAAGTGGGAAAGGGTGGCTTTGAGGCTGAAGACAGCAGGAAAGCCTGCAGCTCCCAGGTCTGTGGGGCTATGCAAGCGGTTCCCAAAGAGCTTTAGAACAAGGCATAGTTTTCCCTGCTGGCTCTTTGGGCGGGGGACCCATCTCCAGCCGTATGGCCATTTTTGTGCCTGGCGCGGCGCCAAGTGGGAAAGGGTGGCTTTGAGGCTGAAGGCAGCAGGAAAGCCCGCAGCCCCCAGGTCTGTGGGGCTACGCAAGCGGTTCCCAAAGAGCTTTAGAACAAGGCATAGTTTTCCCTGCTGGCTCTTTGGGTGGGGGACCCATCTCCAGACGTATGGCCATTTTTGTGCCTGGCGCGGTGCGTATTGGCATAGGGTGGTTTTGAGGCTGAAGGCAGCAGGAAAGCCCGCAGCCCCCACGTCTGTGGGGCCAAGCAAGCGGTTCCCAGAGAGCTTTAGAACAAGGCATAGTTTTCCCTGCTGGCTCTTTGGGCGGGGGACCCATCTCCAGCCATATGGCCATTTTTGTGCCTGGCGCGGTGCGTAGTGGGAAAGGGTGGTTTTGAGGCTGAAGGCAGCAGGAAAGCCCGCAGCCCCCACGTCTCTGGGGCCAAGCAAGCGGTTCCCAAAGAGCTTTAGAACAAGGCATAGTTTTCCCTGCTGGCTCTTTGGGCATGGGACCCATCTCCAGCCATAGGCCATTTTTGTGCCTGGCGCGGCGCCAAGTGGGAAAGGGTGGCTTTGAGGCTGAAGGCAGCAGCAAAGCCCGCAGCCCCCAGGTCTGTGGGGCTACGCAAGCGGTTCCCAAAGAGCTTTAGAACAAGGCATAGTTTTCCCTGCTGGCTCTTTGGGCGGGGGACCCATCTCCAGCCGTATGGCCATTTTTGTGCCTGATAGGGCGCCAAGTGGGAAAGGGTGGTGTCGAGGCTGAAGACAGCAGGAAAGCCTGCAGCCCCCAGGTCTGTGGGGCTACGCAAGCGGTTCCCAAAGAGCTTTAGAACAAGGCATAGTTTTCCCTGCTGGCTCTTTGGGCGGGGGACCCATCTCCAGCCGTATGGCCATTTTTGAGCCTGGCGCGGCGCCAGGTGGGAAAGGGTGGCTTTGAGGCTGAAGGCAGGAGCAAAGCCTGCAGCCCCCAGGTCTGTGGGGCTACGCAAGCGGTTCCCAAAGAGCTTTAGAACAAGGCATAGTTTTCCCTGCTGGCTCTTAGGGCGGGGGACCCATCTCCAGCCGTATGGCCATTTTTGAGCCTGGCGCAGCGCCAAGTGGGAAAGGGTGGTGTCGAGGCTGAAGGCAGCAGGAAAGCCCGCAGCCCCCAGGTCTGTGGGGCTACGCAAGCGGTTCCCAAAGAGCTTTAGAACAAGGCATAGTTTTCCCTGCTGGCTCTTTTGGCAGGGGACCCATCTCCAGCCGTATGGCCATTTTTGTGCCTGGCGCGGTGCGTAGTGGGAAAGGGTGGTGTTGAGGCTGAAGGCAGCAGCAAAGACTGCAGCCCCCAGGTCTGTGGGGCCAAGCAAGCGGTTCCCAAAGAGCTTTAGAACAAGGCATAGTTTTCCCTGCTGGCTCTTTGGGCGGGGGACCCATCTCCAGCCGTATGGCCATTTTTGTGCCTGGCCCGGCGCCAAGTGGGAAAGGGTGGCTTTGAGGCTGAAGGCAGCAGCAAAGCCCGCAGCCCCCAGGTCTGTGGGGCTACGCAAGCGGTTCCCAAAGAGCTTTAGAACAAGGCATAGTTTTCCCTGCTGGCTCTCTGGGCGGGGGACCCATCTGCAGCCGTATGGCCATTTTTGAGCCTGGAGCAGTGCCAAGTGGGAAAGGGTGGTTTTGAGGGTGAAGGCAGCAGGAAAGCCCGCAGCCCCCAGGTCTGTGGGGATACGCAAGCGGTTCCCAAAGAGCTTTAGAACAAGGCATAGTTTTCCCTGCTGGCTCTTTGGGCGGGGGACCCATCTCCAGCCGTATGGCCATTTTTGTGCCTGGCGCGGCGCCAAGTGGGAAAGGGTGGTGTCGAGGCTGAAGGCAGCAGGAAAGCCCGCAGCCCCCACGTCTGTGGGGCCAAGCAAGCGGTTCCCAAAGAGCTTTAGAACAAGGCATAGTTTTCCCTGCTGGCTCTTTGGGCCTGGGACCCATCTCCAGCCATAGGCCATTTTTGTGCTTGATAGGGCGCCAAGTGGGAAAGGGTGGCTTTGAGGCTGAAGGCAGCAGGAAAGCCTGCAGCCCCGAGGTCTGTGGGGCTACGCAAGCAGTTCCCAAAGAGCTTTAGAACAAGGCATAATTTTCCCTGCTGGCTCTTTGTTCGGGGGACCCATCTCCAGCCATAGGCCATTTTTGTGCCTGGCCCGGCGCCCAGTGGGAAAGGGTGGCTTTGAGTCTTGAAGGCAGCAGGAAAGCCCGCAGCCCCCAGGTCTGTGGGGCTACGCAAGCGGTTCCCAAAGAGCTTTAGAACAAGGCATAGTTTTCCCTGCTGGCTCTCTGGGAGGGGGACCCATCTCCAGCCGTATGGCCATTTTTGAGCCTGGCGCGGCGCCAAGTGGGAAAGGGTTGTGTCGAGGCTAAAGGCAGCAGGAAAGCCCGCAGCCCCCAGGTCTGTGGGGCTACGCAAGCGGTTCCCAAAGAGCTTTAGAACAAGGCATAATTTTCCCTGCTGGCTCTTTGGGCGGGGGACCCATCTCCAGCCGTATGGCCATTTTTGTGCCTGGCGCAGCGCCAAGTGGGAAAGGGTGGTTTTGAGGCTGAAGGCAGCAGCAAAGCCTGCAGCCCCCAGGTCTGTGGGGCTACGCAAGCGGTTCCCAAAGAGCTTTAGAACAAGGCATAGTTTTCCCTGCTGGCTCTTTGGGCGGGGGACCCATCTCCAGCCGTATGGCCATTTTTGTGCCTGGCCGGGGGCCAAGTGGGAAAGGGTGGTTTTGAGGCTGAAGGCAGCAGGAAAGCCCGCAGCCCCCAGGTGTGTGGGGCTACGCAAGCGGTTCCCAAAGAGCTTTAGAACAAGGCATAGTTTTCCCTGCTGGCTCTTTGGGCATGGGACCCATCTCCAGCCATAGGCCATTTTTGTGCTTGATAGGGCGCCAAGTGGGAAAGGGTTGCTTTGAGGCTGAAGACAGCAGGAAAGCCTGCAGCCCCCAGGTCTCTGGGGCTACGCAAGCGGTTCCCAAAGAGCTTTAGAACAAGGCATAGTTTTCCCTGCTGGCTCTCTGGGCGGGGGACCCATCTCCAGCCGTATGGCCATTTTTGAGCCTGGCGCGGCGCCAGGTGGGAAAGGGTGGATTTGAGGCTGAAGGCAGGAGCAAAGCCTGCAGCCCCCAGGTCTGTGGTGCTACGCAAGCGGTTCCCAAAGAGCTTTAGAACAAGGCATAGTTTTCCCAGCTGGCTCTTAGGGCATGGGACCCATCTCCAGCCATAGGCCATTTTTGTGCCTGGCGCGAAGCCAAGTGGGAAAGGGTGCTGTCGAGGCTGAAGGCAGCAGGAAAGCCCGCAGCCCCAAGGTCTGTGGGGCTACGCAAGCGGTTCCCAAAGAGCTTTAGAACAAGGCATAGTTTTCCCTGCTGGCTCTTTGGGCGGGGGACCCATCTCCAGTCGTATGGCTATTTTTATGCCTGGCGTGTTGCGTAGTGGGAAAGGGTGGTTTTGAGGCTGAAGGCAGCAGGAAAGCCTGCAGCCCCCAGGTCTGTGGGGCTACGCAAGCGGTTCCCAAAGAGCTTTAGAACAAGGCATAGTTTTCCCTGCTGGCTCTTTGGGCGGGGGACCCATCTCCAGCCGTATGGCCATTTTTGTGCCTGGCCGGGGGCCAAGTGGGAAAGGGTGGTTTTGAGGCTGAAGGCAGCAGGAAAGCCCGCAGCCCCCACGTGTGTGGGGCTACGCAAGCGGTTCCCAAAGAGCTTTAGAACAAGGCATAGTTTTCCCTGCTGGCTCTTTGGGCATGGGACCCATCTCCAGCCATAGGCCATTTTTGTGCTTGATAGGGCGCCAAGTGGGAAAGGGTGGTGTCGAGGCTGAAGGCAGCAGGAAAGCCCGCAGCCCCCAGGTCTGTGCGGCTACGCAAGCGGTTCCCAAAGAGCTTTAGAACAAGGCATAATTTTCCCTGCTGGCTCTTTGGGCGGGGGACCCATCTCCAGCCGTACGGCCATTTTTGTGCCTGGCGCGGCGCCAAGAGGGAAAGGGTGGTGTCGAGGCTAAAGGCAGCAGGAAAGCCCGCAGCCCCCAGGTCTGTGGGGCTACGCAAGCGGTTCCCAAAGAGCTTTAGAACAAGGCATAGTTTTCCCTGCTGGCTCTTTGGGCGGGGGACCCATCTCCAGCCGTATGGCCATTTTTGTGCATGGCGCAGCGCCAAGTGGGAAAGGGTGGCTTTGAGGCTGAAGGCAGCAGGAAAGCCCGCAGCCCCCAGGTCTGTGGGGCTACGCAAGCGGTTCCCAAAGAGCTTTAGAACAAGGCATAGTTTTCCCTGCTGGCTCTTTGGGCATGGGACCCATCTCCACCCATAGGCCATTTTTGTGCCTGATAGGGCGCCAAGTGAGAAAGGGTGGCTTTGAGGCTAAAGACAGCAGGAAAGCCTGCAGCCCCCAGGTCTGTGGGGCTACGCAAGCGGTTCCCAAAGAGCTTTAGAACAAGGCATAGTTTTCCCTGCTGGCTCTTTGGGTGGGGGACCCATCTCCAGCCGTATGGCTATTTTTGTGCCTGACGCGGTGCGTAGTGGCATAGGGTGGTTTTGAGGCTGAAGGCAGCAGGAAAGCCCGCAGCCCCCACGTCTGTGGGGCCAAGCAAGCGGTTCCCAAAGAGCTTTAGAACAAGGCATAGTTTTCCCTGCTGGCTCTTTGGGCAGGGGACCCATCTCCAGCCGTATGGCCATTTTTGTGCCTGGCGCGGTGCGTAGTGGGAAAGGGTGGTTTTGACGCTGAAGGCAGCAGGAAAGCCCGCAGCCCCCAGGTCTGTGGGGCTACGCAAGCGGTTCACCAAAGAGCTTTAGAACAAGGCATAGTTTTCCCTGCTGGCTCTTTGGGCAGGGGACCCATCTCCAGCCGTATGGCCATTTTTGTCCCTGGCCCGGCGCCAAGTGGGAAAGGGTGGTGTTGAGGCTGAAGGCAGCAGCAAAGCCTGCAGCCCCCAGGTCTGTGGGGCCAAGCAAGCGGTTCCCAAAGAGCTTTAGAACAAGGCATAGTTTTCCCTGCTGGCTCTTTGGGCGGGGGACCCATCTCCAGCCGTATGGCCATTTTTGTGCCTGGCGCGGCGCCAAGTGGGAAAGGGTGGCTTTGAGGCTGAAGGCAGCAGCAAAGCCCGCAGCCCCCAGGTCTGTGGGGCTACGCAAGCGGTTCCCAAAGAGCTTTAGAACAAGGCATAGTTTTCCCTGCTGGCTCTTTGGGCATGGGACCCATCTCCAGCCGTATGGCCATTTTTGTGCATGGCGCAGCGCCAAGTGGGAAATGGTGGTATCGAGGCTGAAGGCAGCAGGAAAGCCCGCAGCCCCCACGTCTGTGGGGCTACGCAAGCGGTTCCCAAAGAGCTTTAGAACAAGGCATAGTTTTCCCTGCTGGCTCTTTGGGCATGGGACCCATCTCCACCCATAGGCCATTTTTGTGCCTGATAGGGCGCCAAGTGGGAAAGGGTGGCTTTGAGGCTGAAGACAGCAGGAAAGCCTGCAGCCCCCAGGTCTGTGGGGCTACGCAAGCGGTTCCCAAAGAGCTTTAGAACAAGGCATTGTTTTCCCTGCTGGCTCTTTGGGTGGGGGACCCATCTCCAGCCGTATGGCTATTTTTGTGCCTGACGCGGTGCGTAGTGGCATAGGGTGGTTTTGAGGCTGAAGGCAGCAGGAAAGCCCGCAGCCCCCACGTCTGTGGGGCCAAGCAAGCGGTTCCCAAAGAGCTTTAGAACAAGGCATAGTTTTCCCTGCTGGCTCTTTGGGCGGGGGACCCATCTCCAGCCGTATGGCCATTTTTGTGCCTGGCGCGGTGCGTAGTGGGAAAGGGTGGTTTTGACGCTGAAGGCAGCAGGAAAGCCCGCAGCCCCCAGGTCTGTGGGGCTACGCAAGCGGTTCCCAAAGAGCTTTAGAACAAGGCATAGTTTTCCCTGCTGGCTCTTTGGGCGGGGGACCCATCTCCAGCCGTATGGCCATTTTTGTGCCTGGCGCGGTGCGTAGTGGGTAAGGGTGGTGTCGAGGCTGAAGGCAGCAGCAAAGCCTGCAGCCCCCAGGTCTGTGGGGCCAAGCAAGCGGTTCCCAAAGAGCTTTAGAAGAAGGCATAGTTTTCCCTGCTGGCTCTTTGGGCATGGGACCCATCTCCAGCCGTATGGCCATTTTTGTCCCTGGCCCGGCGCCAAGTGGGAAAGGGTGGCTTTGAGGCTGAAGGCAGCAGCAAAGCCCGCAGCCCCCAGGTCTGTGGGGCTACGCAAGCGGTTCCCAAAGAGCTTTAGAACAAGGCATAGTTTTCCCTGCTGGCTCTTTGGGCGGGGGACCCATCTCCAGCCATATGGCCATTTTTGTGACTGGCGAAGCCCCAAGTGCGAAAGGGTGGCTTTGAGGCTGAAGGCAGCAGGAAAGCCCGCAGCCCCCAGGTCTGTGGGGCTACGCAAGCGGTTCCCAAAGAGCTTTAGAACAAGGCATAGTTTTCCCTGCTGGCTCTTTTGGCAGGGGACCCATCTCCAGCCGTATGGCCATTTTTGAACCTGGAGCAGTGCCAAGTGGGAAAGGGTGGTGTCGTGGCTGAAGGCAGCAGGAAAGCCCGCAGCCCCCAGGTCTGTGGGGCTACGCAAGCAGTTCCCAAAGAGCTTTAGAACAAGGCATAGTTTTCCCTGCTGGCTCTTTGGGCGGGGGACCCATCTCCAGCCATAGGCCATTTTTGTGCCTGGCCCGGCGCCCAGTGGGAAAGGGTGGCTTTGAGGCTTGAAGGCAGCAGGAAAGCCCGCAGCCCCCACGTCTGTGGGGCTACGCAAGCGGTTCCCAAAGAGCTTTAGAACAAGGCATAATTTTCCCTGCTGGCTCTCTGGTCGGGGGACCCATCTCCAGCCATATGGCCATTTTTGTGCCTGGCGCAGCGCCAAGTGGGAAAGGGTGGTTTTGAGGCTGAAGGCAGCAGGAAAGCCCGCAGCCCCCACGTGTGTGGGGCTACGCAAGCGGTTCCCAAAGAGCTTTAGAACAAGGCATAGTTTTCCCTGCTGGCTCTTTGGGCATGGGACCCATCTCCAGCCATAGGCCATTTTTGTGCTTGATAGGGCGCCAAGTGGGAAAGGGTGGTGTCGAGGCTGAAGGCAGCAGGAAAGCCCGCAGCCCCCAGGTCTGTGCGGCTACGCAAGCGGTTCCCAAAGAGCTTTAGAACAAGGCATAATTTTCCCTGCTGGCTTTTTGGGCGGGGGACCCATCTCCAGCCGTACGGCCATTTTTGTGGCTGGCGCAGCGCCAAGAGGGAAAGGGTGGTGTCGAGGCTAAAGGCAGCAGGAAAGCCCGCAGCCCCCAGGTCTGTGGGGCTACGCAAGCAGTTCCCAAAGAGCTTTAGAACAAGGCATAGTTTTCCCTGCTGGCTCTTTGGGCGGGGGACCCATCTCCAGCCGTATGGCCATTTTTGTGCATGGCGCAGCGCCAAGTGGGAAAGGGTGGCTTTGAGGCTGAAGGCAGCAGGAAAGCCCGCAGCCCCCAGGACTGTGGGGCTACGCAAGCGGTTCCCAAAGAGCTTTAGAACAAGGCATAATTTTCCCTGCTGGCTCTTTGGGCGGGGGGACCCATCTCCAGCCGTATGGCCATTTTTGTGCCTGGCCGGGGGCCAAGTGGGAAAGGGTGGTTTTGAGGCTGAAGGCAGCAGGAAAGCCCGCAGCCCCCACGTGTGTGGGGCTACGCAAGCGGTTCCCAAAGAGCTTTAGAACAAGGCATAGTTTTCCCTGCTGGCTCTTTGGGCATGGGACCCATCTCCACCCATAGGCCATTTTTGTGCCTGATAGGGCGCCAAGTGAGAAAGGGTGGCTTTGAGGCTAAAGACAGCAGGAAAGCCTGCAGCCCCCAGGTCTGTGGGGCCAAGCAAGCGGTTCCCAAAGAGCTTTAGAACAAGGCATAGTTTTCCCTGCTGGCTCTTTGGGCATGGGACCCATCTCCAGCCGTATGGCTATTTTTGTGCCTGACGCGGTGCGTAGTGGCATAGGGTGGTTTTGAGGCTGAAGGCAGCAGGAAAGCCCGCAGCCCCCACGTCTGTGGGGCCAAGCAAGCGGTTCCCAAAGAGCTTTAGAACAAGGCATAGTTTTCCCTGCTGGCTCTTTGGGCGGGGGACCCATCTCCAGCCGTATGGCCATTTTTGTGCCTGGCGCGGTGCGTAGTGGGAAAGGGTGGTTTTGACGCTGAAGGCAGCAGGAAAGCCCGCAGCCCCCAGGTCTGTGGGGCTACGCAAGCGGTTCACCAAAGAGCTTTAGAACAAGGCATAGTTTTCCCTGCTGGCTCTTTGGGCAGGGGACCCATCTCCAGCCGTATGGCCATTTTTGTCCCTGGCCCGGCGCCAAGTGGGAAAGGGTGGTGTTGAGGCTGAAGGCAGCAGCAAAGCCTGCAGCCCCCAGGTCTGTGGGGCCAAGCAAGCGCTTCCCAAAGAGCTTTAGAACAAGGCATAGTTTTCCCTGCTGGCTCTTTGGGCGGGGGACCCATCTCCAGCCGTATGGCCATTTTTGTGCCTGGCGCGGCGCCAAGTGGGAAAGGGTGGCTTTGAGGCTGAAGGCAGCAGCAAAGCCCGCAGCCCCCAGGTCTGTGGGGCTACGCAAGCGGTTCCCAAAGAGCTTTAGAACAAGGCATAGTTTTCCCTGCTGGCTCTTTGGGCAGGGGACCCATCTCCAGCCGTATGGCCATTTTTGTCCCTGGCCCGGCGCCAAGTGGGAAAGGGTGGTGTTGAGGCTGAAGGCAGCAGCAAAGCCTGCAGCCCCCAGGTCTGTGGGGCCAAGCAAGCGGTTCCCAAAGAGCTTTA